>NC_060192.1:25527809-25765309 GCF_021184085.1 Oncorhynchus gorbuscha
CAGTTCTGTGCCGCAACACAATCTTGTCTCAGAGCTCTACGCACAACTCCTTCGACCTCATGGCTTGGTTTTTGCTCTGACATGCACTGTCAACTGTGGGACCTTATATAGACAGGTGTGATCCTTTCCAAATCATGTACAATCATTTGAATTTACCATAGGTGGACTCCAATCAAGTTGTAGAAACATTAAGGACGATCAATGGAAACAGGATGCACCGGAGCTCAATTTCGAGTCACATAGCATAGGGTCTGAATACATATGTAAACGTGTTTTATATTGTTAATACATTTGCAAAAATTTCCAAAAACCTGTTTTTGCTTAGTCATTATGTGGTGGTGTGTGGATTGATGAGGGGAGAAAAAAATTGTTTAATAACCCACTGATTCCGTGAGCACCAAGCCTCACAACACGTCGTATAAACAATCACAAATTTTTCTGTTATTATTATTATTGTCAATCGTTATAATAAGTAATGTCATTATCATTAGCAGGCTTAGTATAGCAGCCTTGTATAATCACCATTGAGCTGTAGAGCGCATCCTGTTTAGTTTTAATACCGTAATTTAGGCCTGTATTTAAATACTTATCTAGGCTACTGTATCAATCAATTATTTGTTAATGTCATCACACGAGTCAGTTTCAAATGCAATCAAGCATTTTAGTTTTTTTAAATAAAGCAACCATTAAATAATTAACGTAAACTATAAATAGGCCTAAACCGTTGCACTTCAGAAATTTAATTCACAAATGAATGCAACTTTTTTCTGTAATATAGGCTTTACAAAAATTATAGTAATCTAACAGCACCTGTTTGGCATGCAGTGCATGCTCCTGACCTTTTTTTAATCTCCGGTATTTTCCACAACTAGTCAAATTTATTCCACACATCTGAATTCCCCTCTACCTCCTGAGCAACCAATAAACATTCCCTTGTTTATATAGTTTAGTTGATCCTGTTTTTCCCATTCACATTATCAACACATTTGATCTAATTTATGCTTATAAATTCAGATGACAAGTAAATTACTGGAACTGAGCTTTGATGCAAACCTACATCCTCCGACATCTTACAAGACAATAGATGAAGAGCTGTATCTGAGCTGTCCAGCTCTTCTAGAAATAGACTGACTATTGTTTTTGGAGACCCTCCAAATCAAGGCACAAAACCATATGCTACACTCAATACAACGAGCACACACACACACTCTGTCCACTCTTATAAAACTATTTAGAGAGAGAGCTCAAGAAAATCATTTGTGGAAATGTTGGGCAGCTACCTAGGCCTTAACACCAGATAACAATAAACACATGACTCCTGCATGATTATTTGAACACCATGTACTTGAAGTAGCTTTAATTTTTCATCCACCCCCAGAGGCAGTCAGTACATTTAGTTGGCAATCTAGACATTTACTAGACGGACTTCTCTATCCGCTGTCAGGCAATTCAAATGTAGTAGAGTCGTGTGACGGGCCTTCAGTGGAGCGATATAGTGAACCTGTACATGAGTTCATTTTCTTAGAAATGAGAGTAATGGCAAAAAGCAGAGCATACTGGAAAAAGTGATTTTTGCTTTCCTCTCCCTTCAATGTGACAGAGTGGCAGGAATTCCCTTATTGTGGCAGAGGTCTTATCTTTCTAACCCCTTACCTCATCTGATCATGGGAAAAGTTTCCTTAGTGTATCTGGATGCGTGTGCATCACTCCTGACTAAACCACTCCATGTCGCTCACACAGCCACCATCACCCAATCCTAAAACATACTTGCCGGTTACAGTCAAAAAATTAAATAACATTTAAAAAATGTAAAAGACACTAACCCCTCAATTACAACCCTCCACAGATCGCTCAGCCAGAGGCAGACCTTATCTTCACGACACACCCACCCTTCCCTTAGATTTTCCCCAGACCCATCTATGTTGGGTCTCTTCCTCAGAGTCTCCGCTCCCTCAATTTTTTCCCACATCTACTCTCATCCCGAATTCCTGGAGTTCCCTTGGCTCGGTTGCCAACGAACATGGTCTGTGTGTAAGCTGCAAACTCAAAAACAGAAAGGGGGCTCTGGGAGGCATTGACAGCAGCAGCAACCCTGACAGGTTCATCATGCATCTGGAGTACTGTTAAGGGGTTTAGGGGTTGAGAGAGGCAGCAGAGAGGGGCTGGCTAGAACAGCAAGGTTATGGATGACAGTGCTGTGCATGATTGCCAAGAGAGAAAGGAAACATTAAGAGTCAGAATGTGCTGCCTATTGTTTGAAGGAGAAACGGCTGATTCAGTAGCCGAGTTCTTTCTGCCAAGACAAAGCTGAAGTAAGGGACTGACTGGCCTTTCTGCTCAGAAAGCCTGACCAGTCTACAGACACAGAAAGAGTTTACCTGCACTAAAATAGTAACGAGCCAAATGTTTCAGGGCAGGGGGTGACAGTCGCATAGAGCCAAGTATAAACTCAGCTGGTAAGTACCGCTATTGTAGCTTTTTATCAGCGCTTCCCCAGGAGAGCCTCACCCCTCCTTCTTACTGTTATAACCCCAGTCACCACTCCCTCCACATGACGACATTCAATACAGAGGATCCCATTCCTCAAGTGGCAGGCTAGTGTCAACTTGGGTCACACCCAAGGGAAAAGCACAACTGATTGAAAATAGAGGTGTTCTGAACACAGTGCTAAAAACACTGACACGTGAAATGACACATCCTCCTCAACTTTCAAAGGCAATTTTAAGTAGGGGGGTTCATAGTCTGTTCTCACATTTCAAAATCCATAAGTGTGTGTGAGTATTTTTATATATATAAAAATATTTTACACAAAGCAAAAGACAAGCCTACATGTCAAATACAGCATCTGCTTTTCAACTGCCACCCAAAAACATTATTTTCCATATGCACTACTGGAATGCAGGATAAATTGATGCACACAGTGCAGGTTGTCACAAAATGTAGCTACAGTAGCACAACTCAATGTGTAACCTAACTAATATATTTAATTATGTGAGAAAATGGAGGTGGGTCTTATTCTGTTGACATGATGATCAATGCTTGACAACCCTTCGACAGAAAAATATTCTCATCATGTAGACTAGCCTACCCACTGTATCTGCAAGCTGTTGGCTAAAGCACAAGTGCCAAGGCCAGTCCAGAGTAGGCACATTTGCCATTTAACGCAACGGTTTGAGACAAAACTATCGGTAGAGGGGAGTCCAGTGCAAGTGTTGGTTCAGGAACGTGATTTATTGTATTATCGTTTTGGTGGAAACGCACCACTGGTGGGAAAATACAAAATGTTCTATATGTGGATTTTTAAATAATCACTTGAAAATCTGTCACCAAAAGGATGGAAACCTAGCTATAATCCATTTGAGTTGACATTCATATTTTTTATGTTGAATAAATGAATGCGACAATGTGTATTTCCTAATCTAGACGTACTCCATAAATTAGCGCACACTACAAGTAGTATGACACCAAGATGTTGTCTGTATCATATACGGTTCACATATGATAAAGGCGTTGTATTCGGTGCATGTGACAAATACAATTTGAATGTATAGGTCTAAAAAGGGCCACTTCCATCATGATTTCCTCAAAAATGGTTTGTGATACAAATGTTAAAATGCATGTCAAACATAGAAACCTCATGGGAGGAACTGTGAGGACTGTTGGAACAATCAGAGATTCCAAAATATTTTCAGCTCCCACTGGCATGGAATCGCCATAGACTGTTGCAAGTGTAATGATTCACAGAGCAATGGTCATGATTTGGCATAGTTTTAGTAAAGCAAAAGGTCCATACCACTGACAATCCACTAAAGATGAGTATGTTTCTGACATCAGTTATACATTAAATAAAACAATGGTTGGTCAGGATACAACATTGTAGAATTGGTGTGTAAATTACAAATTTATAAATGCCTTTTTAATGACTTGTTGCAGTTTCCCAGGAGGATAGGTTACATATTTATTGGCTATTAACATGTCTTATCATGCCTTTTTTCACTGATACGGGTCCGGTCTTTGTAATTTAACCGATTTGATGCTGAAGTGATGAAATAATGTCCCAAATAGGGCTTAGTAAAATACTACTCTACCCTGTCTGTCCAGGTATCCTGCATGAATGTGGAAATCAATGTAACAATGAAAGCAGCACCAGTTAATAATTGATCAAACCCGACAGCCGCTTCCGCAGCTTGTACCAGGACAGAGGCTGTGTCAATGGGTCCTCTGAGCGGAGACATTCTGCAATACAATTATCATACTTACAATACGTACAGTGTAATTAATAGATCACACATTTTCTCTCAGAGTAAGGGTAAGAGTCTAGCTACTATCAGAGTTGATTCTCATTTCTTACATAAGCTATGACATCTCTTGCATTCATGTACAGAAGTTGATTGCAAGGTGATGTCAAAACAGGATGGACCTATTGACCACACCCCATTTCACTTTTTAAGAGACGACCTTAATATTTGTCATACTCCCATGACAGCTCTGTGTGGGAGCATTATGAAAGCATAGGGGGGGGGGGGTAGTAAACTTGTTAACTTGATCAGTCTCAGTCCAAGGACATGGGCTGAGCAGAGGTGGCTCTTCAACGTTCAACACAAACACACAGCCACTCCCCTGCATACTGTCACACACTGAACCGAGGATAATAATTAATAAAATAACAAATATGAATAAATGGAGTGAAAATGAAAGTTGCATGATTATTCGATGATCCTCGGGCAAATATGAGAATCAATAGAGAAGAGCTAGCTAACGTTAGCTGTTCACCAACAGTGCTAGCTCAGGCCATCTTTTTAATTCCCTGGCTGGGGGATTCATAAAATATTCCCAGTTAGCTGTCCATATAAGCTAGTATTTCGTTAAGTAGTTAGACTGGACTGGGACTCACCTGTTAAGAAAAGCATTGCCAAAAGCGTTGAGTTTTCTGAAGGGTTTCTTGGGGTCAACTACTAGTGCGTTGCCTGGGATCAGCCCCTCCTGCTCTCCATGCATGACCGCTATGAAGGAGTCGGTGGTCGGTTCGGGCCCTATCCGCATGCCGGGGAAATCTTGCTCCATTAGATGCCGGATAAAGGTGGTTTTACCTGTAGAGTATTGGCCAACCAAGAGCACCATAGGCTTGTTGTCAAAGTCGGCATCTTCCAAAGCGGGTGAATGAAAATCGTGGAAGCGGTAGGTGTCTTCCAACGGAAAGAGTTTGGTCCTGTACAGTTTTTTCAGCCCTTCAGAGACATTTTGGAATAGTTCTGGGTCCTTCTTGCCATCCCGTTTAAACATGGTGCCCAAATTCGAAAATATTGCAGATGTACTGGTTATCTCAATGCAACGGTAGATGTTCAATAAGGTAGTTGTTGATATCGCTGGATAACGGTTCTGTGTCTCTCCCCGATGAGGTAGAAAGTTTGAATTAGTAAATGTACTTGCCAGCCAGCCGGTTAGCTTTCTACGTGTCTTAAATAGATAGCTAGCTCAGTGTCTCCTCTTCACTCAAAATAATGTGTTAACGGTCTGAGGGGTTCGGCTAGCTACCACAGTTTGTGCAAATTAACAGACGGTTTAACAGTTCGAAGCTATTTAGTTTTACAATAGATTAATGAAGCTATCAAACACGTTTGCTCTAACTCTGGAACTCAAACCGCAAGGCTAGCAGCAGACCAAGAAACCGTCTCTTGTCAGACAACCGTGCTTCTCCGGTCAGGTCTCAAGCCCTCCCTAGTGGAACGTCAGAAAGCGTGTAACAGTGAGGGGATTCGATTAATATTGCCATGGTAGGCGTGTTTTGCACAGGGTGAAAGTTGATTGCATTCGTTTTGGAAAAGGGCTAACCCCCGGGCGTGAGCCAGGTGCCCCGTTCAAAGCCCACGGCGAAGTCGGCTCAAAACAAAAGTGATGTCATTATGCACGATGAGTAATGAGTAGAATTCTGTGTTTTAACATGAAAACGTGATTGCTTTTGAATAAAACGCTTTATCTGCCTTCCCAATGAAAACTAGTTTTAAAATTCAAGCATATATTTTATGTAAAAGAGATATATATATTTCTGGCCAATGCACCATGCTGCCTCGTTGACAACATGGCCGAGCGGTGCAGATTACTGTTAGATTTGATAAGGACACTCCTCCCTCACCACTTTTGCCCGTTCACCTCACTGGCCATAGACCGGTGTCTTGCGGCTCAGCATAATTGAATCGATTCAGTATGGCGCCTGTATAGTAAAAGGCAAAGCGAGGGGTGTAATTGTTCCCAAAACCTGTCTTCTCCAGCAGTTGGCGTTTTTTCCACTCACCTAGCGATGAGTTTTTGTTTGGAGGTCAACGAGAGTGTCGAATTTGGTTAACGAAAATGGAATGGCTTATTTGCAACGTGTGGTTTATTTGATCGAATATTCGTAGGACTGATATAAGTAGCACGGACACGTGACATTCTGGCAACTTTCTAAAATAAAAAACGTTATATCATGGCGCAGTGGTCTAAGGCACTGCATCTCTGTGATAGAGGTGTCATTACAGACCCTGGTTCGATCCTGGTATAACAACTTGCCATGATTGGGAGTCCTAACGGGCAGTGCACAATTGGCCCAGCTTCGTTAGGGTTTGGCCAGGGTAGGCTGTCATTGTAGATAAGAATTTGTTCTTAACTGACTTGCCTAGTTAAATACATGTTCAAAATAAATGTCAGAGTGTATCTGCCTTCTCATTGGCTAGAATGGTCCCACCTGATCTAGCTTCCTCCCAATCCCTTCCATTTTTGAAGATATTTATTTTCATCCTTAGAGCTGCCACTAGAGCATTTGATCAATATGATGGATCATCTTTGATAGGGCTCGCCAGTCCTAAAAAACACAAATGAGTTATCTCTGGTTTGTTCATCCATTCCTATGGGGAAAATCTCAAAACCATTACTGACACCCCTCTCGGCCCACTGCAATTTGCCTACAGAACTAACAGGTCTATGGAGGACGCTATCAGCATGGGCCAACACTACATTCTCAAACACCTCAATAACCCAAAGACGTATGCAAGGATATTGTTTGTGGACTTTAGCTCTGCATTTACAGTTTTTTCTGAATGCTTAAACACTAACAGTGATTCTTGAAGCACTATCTCTGAAACCATTAACACTTGTAGCCAATGCAATTACCAAGTGTGCCAAACTGAATGTATGTTCTCTGCTTTACACTCAGTTTGCAATTTAATAACACACTTCTAGCAAAACTGTAAACATTGGTCTCTACATTGCAACACTATTTCGCCAATTGCCTTCCCACATTGACAGGTGAAAACACTTTCAGATAATGACTTCACTTACAAATCAGAGCTTGAGCACTAAAAATAGGCAACAGTTAAACATTTGGTTAGGACAACAATGGAGGCCAATATTGGCCAGAGAGTAAGAGGGGTGAGAACTAGAGGAGGACAAGGAAGAGTAGGATGAGGAGGTGAAGAAGTAAGAGGAGGAAGAGGTGAAGTGGGAGAAGGAGAGGACGGGGAAGAGGAAGGGGTTTCAGGAATACAATAACTGATGAAATCTGAGCGACTGTGGTTGACCATGTTGTCAACCAAGGGATGAGCATGAGAGAGGCTAGGCAACGGGTTCAACCAAATCTGAGCCCCTATGCTGTTGCAGGTATCATATTTCGAAATGAGAACCGGTAAGTAACTGTAAGTGCTGTAGTCTTACTGGTACAGTAATATGTACTGCACTTTCATAATGAGAAGGATCTATCACTTAAACCATTCAAATGTTTTTAATTAACTGCAAGAAATCCAGTATCTGGTGGAATAGGTTGACTGTTCACCCCAGAGCAGGAGACCCACATTTTAAAGATGGTCTTTGCAAATAACTGCATCAGACTCAGAGAACTGCAGGACCACATAATGGCAGATAACACCATATTCCAAAACATCAACAGAGTGAGTCTCTATGCACTGTCTCGTCTACTGAAACTCAATAGAATTAGGATGAAGCAGCTGTACTGTACAAAGTTCCTTTCGAAAGAAACTCAGACCGTGTAAAACAACTGAGATATGAATATGTGCAGGTAAGTTATACTATCCTACCATTGGCACTGGATCTGGAAGTGTATGGTGCTACGTCATATTGACTCCCTGTCTTATTGTACTGTGCTACATTGTTTAGTCTTGTCTCTTTCAGAGAGACATGGAGCTAGAAGCAG
Source organism: Oncorhynchus gorbuscha (assembly GCF_021184085.1). Classification (NCBI taxonomy): domain Eukaryota; kingdom Metazoa; phylum Chordata; class Actinopteri; order Salmoniformes; family Salmonidae; genus Oncorhynchus; species Oncorhynchus gorbuscha. The sequence continues at coordinate 25,535,992 of NC_060192.1, forward strand.
ATGCAGTGCATCATGAGCTAATATATGTGGACGAGGCAGGTTTCAACCGTGCAAAAACAAGGGGCCATTATCATCGGACACCGTGCCATCATCAACGTCCTGGGACAACGTGGTGGCAACATAACACACATTATCACATTTCTGGACACCCTCAGCAACAGACTAACCCCTAATGACCAGGGGCCAGAGCAGCCCAGGTATGTTATCATTTGGGACAATGTTAGTTTCCACCGGGCTGCTGGGGTCCGCAATTGGTTCACAGGTCACTTTTCATCGCACTCAATCTCCCCCATAATCTCCGTTCTTGAATCCTATTGAAGAATTCTTCTCTGCATGGCGTTGGAAGGTGTATGATCGCCAGCCCCATCAACGCATACCCCTTCTACAGGCAATGGAGGAGGCTTGTGGAGACATCGATCAGGGGTGATGTCAGGCCTGGATACGACCAGACCCACAAAGAAGGCGAGATGTAGCCTCATTTTTTTCTGTTTTTTTTTTTTTTCTAGCACAAATGTTTTTGTTTTCTCCTTCTGCGCTTTTGTTGTTTGAGGAGTGTTAGAACATTTTAAAAAAAATGTTTTAAAAAAACTTTTCCCCCTTATTTGTGTTGATAGTGTGTTATGTTCGGAATACACATCAATACTTTACACATTTGGATACCTGTGTGTATGTGTGTTTACTACATGAATGACAACTTTCTTGCAAACTGCTATGCCCTGCACACAGAAAAAGCCAAGTGTTTTTAATTTATACTTTCAGTGCGTAGTTTTGTGTGCTTGACACAAAAACAAAAACTTTTTAAAGTTTGAAGAGTTTTGCAAGAATTGTTTGCTTTTGCAAGAGATGTATACTGTTTTGCTGGTTTAGTGAAAGGGTTTGTGGTTAGTGTGTAGAGTTTTGCAAAAATAGCCTATAGTTTCAAAGATCGTGCCTAAGCAATCAGAAAAAAACTAATACCATCATCCCAGAACTGCTACAAAACAAATTCTCCCAGCTGAACGTGTCCAGCTCCATCTGTCAGTGGATCAGACTTCCTGTCCAACAGGACACAACATGTGAAGCTGGGAAAAGACCTTTCATACTCTTTATCCCTCAGCACCAATGCACCACAGGGATGTGTGCTCTCACCTCTACGATAGTCACTCAGCGCCAATGACCCCACCTCCAACAACGCATCGGTCAAACTACTGAAGTTTGCAGATGACACTACTCTGGCCGGTCTCATCACCGACGGCGATGAGTCCTTGTAACCTAGAGAGGTCTACCGGTTAGTGGCCTGGTGCAGTTACAATAACCTGGAACTTAAAACAGAAAAAAAACATGGAAATGGTGGTTGACTACAATAAACGCCTCCACCACCCCCCCACCCTCCCTCGAGATTGATGGCTCAGCTGTTAGCACTGTATATCAACCATATACCCACTGTATATCAACCATATACCCACTGTATATCAACCGTAAACCCACTGTATATCAACCATATACCCACTGTATATCAACCATATACCCACTGTATATCAACCATATACCCACTGTATATCAACCGTAAACCCACTGTATATCAACCATATACCCACTGTATATCAACCATATACCCACTGTATATCAACCATATACCCACTGTATATCAACCATATACCCACTGTATATCAACCGTAAACCCACTGTACATTTGTATATCTGCTCCCTCTTTATAGCTCTATGCTCACTCTACCTAGTTGTATATAATGTATGTAAACTTTGTTTAAACTCCGTTGTCTGTATTCTGTAAATGTTGTCTGTCACTAGCAACACCATATCACCAAGTAAACTTCTGAGTATGTGTAAATGTACTTGGTGAATAAAGGTGATTCTTAAATGAATGAGGAAATAATAGCATTTTTGGATAGATGTCAAAAATAAATTCTGATGTTAACACATGCTTAGGATATCTTATAGGTTTTGTTCTATGAGATATGTGCTTTTTTAAATTAAATAAATGCTTCAAATTTCACAAAACGTGACGTTAGCTGATGACGATTATCTAATGGAATAAAACATACAATCTCATAAGCCTGTGTTTAGCACACACCTTGTCTTTTGCCATTCATCCAAAAACTCCATTCATGACGGAATTAGTGCCTACAAAAAGACGTCATTACTATTTCTCTCTATTAGTATTGTGTCACTACATGCATTATGTCATTACATGCACACTACCTAGCTAGAACACACTAACTAAATAAAAAGACCCCTCTCTTACAAGTCTGAAGAGCACATGCTTTATGAATTTGCAAGAGAAACACCAAACATTTTGGCCTGACATCAGGGCAGATAATAATAGACGGTTTGTATTCACATGTATTAAATGGAAGCAGTATAGCCTAAAACAAGGAAGGAGCTATATAATGACAAACTGTAAAGGCATTCAGAGGTGGAAGAAGGATCGGACCTATTGTAAGTATATGCATGTCCCTTAAGGTCCTTGTGTAATTGTAATGTGATATTGTACCCCCTAGCTCGATTGTCCATTGTTTGTAATCTATGTATGCTTGTGTTCCCTCATGTGCTTTATGTATTGATTTGTTGTTAATAAATAAAAAATAAATAAAAACAAAGAAAAAAAATAAACAAAAAAAAGAAGGATCGGACCAAAACACAGCGTGTTAAGTGTCCATATTGATTTATTCAAAACACAGCGTGTTAAGTGTCCATATTGATTTATTCAAAACACAGCGTGTTAAGTGTCCATATTGATTTATTCAAAACACAGCGTGTTAAGTGTCCATATTGATTTATTCAAAACACAGCGTGTTAAGTGTCCATATTGATTTATTCAAAACACAGCGTGTTAAGTGTCCATATTGATTTATTCAAAACACAGCGTGTTAAGTGTCCATATTGATTTATTCAAAACACAGCGTGTTAAGTGTCCATATTGATTTATTCAAAACACAGCGTGTTAAGTGTCCATATTGATTTATTCAAAACACAGCGTGTTAAGTGTCCATATTGATTTATTCAAAACACAGCGTGTTAAGTGTCCATATTGATTTATTCAAAACACAGCGTGTTAAGTGTCCATATTGATTTATTCAAAACACAGCGTGTTAAGTGTCCATATTGATTTATTCAAAACACAGCGTGTTAAGTGTCCATATTGATTTATTCAAAACACAGCGTGTTAAGTGTCCATATTGATTTATTCAAAACACAGCGTGGTAAGTGTCCATATTGATTTATTCAAAACACAGCGTGGTAAGTGTCCATATTGATTTATTCAAAACACAACTGAACACTGGAACAAAATAATAAACGTGAAATATACAAAACCGAAACTGTACAGTGTGGCCCAAACACTCACACGAAAACAAACACCCACAAACCAAAAGTGAAACCCAGGCTACCTAAGTCTGATTCTCAATCAGAGACAACTAACGACACCTGCCTCTGATTGAGAACCATCCTAGGCCGAACACAAAAATCAACATAGAAAAACAAACATAGACTGCCCACCCCAACTCACGCCCTGACCATACTAAAACAAAGACTAAAATAACAGAACTATGGTCACAACGTGACACAAACCCTGAATGTAAAAAATATATATTAAATCCCAGGAGAAAAAAGTACATTTAGGAAATTATTTAGGCTAATTTGGAGTGTTACATTTTCCCAAAGATATTGTGTATTTTTTTCCCACCGCTTATGTTATTGTGTGCTTCTCATACTTTAGCAACATTTTTGTGTGGAGTGGATCCGACTGGTCGATACACAAACACTCCCTAGATAAATGTGTATGTACTTTTTGTAACAATGGTTCTATTGAAACTGAAATTCATGCCTTGTTTTACTGTGGGTTATACAACAAAATTAGGGAAGTTCTTTTTTGTCAGCTGTCAAGCCAAAATAAAGATTTTAATAGTAACAATAATGTAAATGCCTGCCATTTTGTCCTCCAACAGAGATGTTTCTTTATAAGTGCCTAATTGTTCTTTATGCATACTGGTTGAAAAACAGATTTAATGACTCCAACATAACTGTATGTAAACTTCCGACTTCAACTGTACATCCAGGTACTCTCCGCAGGTTCTGGAGTTATAGGCAAACTCGTGGAAAATAGAAAGGAAAACGCTGCACACTGCTGCTCATGGTCCCGGTGATATTTATTTACAACAACGTTTCGACCTTTATGTCTTCATCAGGCATCCATATTCCAGGTGGGGTGGAAGGTCCTATATATATATATATATATATATATATATATATATATATATATATATATATATATATATGGGGCAGTACTCAGTGACATCACTTCCTGAAACAGGAGGTAAAAAATGTATAACATAGTTTCACAATATTAACATTCAATGTATCAAAATATATGATCATACACAGGGAACGTGATCAATATTTACAGTAATATACATACACATACAATATTCAATTAGGATTAAAAAACACCATTTAGAAATATTGGAACGATAAAAATGGTTTCAAGTCAAACTCCTCGTTAAGGCCAAGAGGAGACAGTGTGTTGAGCCTGTGGATCCAGAAAGATCCCCTTCGGAGAAGTTTCCTCTCATTGTCTCCTCCCCTGTGTGACATCTTGACCATTTCTATTCTAATGTATCTCGGAGAACTAATAGGATGTCCAGCTTATACAAAATGAGCAGCAACCAGATTTGTTTGCTCACCTGTCCATATATATTGCTGCAGTGCTCACTGATTCGTGTCTTAAGGCTTCTACAGGTTTTCAGACCACAAGGACAGACCACAAGGTCATTTCAACATGTAGATAACATTCGTGGACATAGGGGTAATGTTAGGAATTTTATGAATAATGACTAAACAATATCTACATTTTAAATAGAACTATAACTAATCAAACTCTACTCTGTTTTATTATATTTGATTAATAATATTAATTCATAAGGAAGGGAGCATGAAACAGGGGGTAATTAAATTAAATAAATACCATTCCAGCCAGGTTGGAGAGGACTGGAATTGTGGGTTTTTAAGTAAGCAAAAAGGGGTCGTTAACCTATGATTGAACCGACTCAACTTAGCTCTGGGATGTTTAGATAAGGCAGTGTGTGTTTTCTTAGGATTCCCATTAGCTGGAACTGTCTGCTGAATGGTGATGGATGAAGACTTCAGAAGTTTAATCTCGATTTAACTGTGTGTCTGGAGTGAGAGAGAGAAGGGGTGGGAATAAACTTTTGAACTGTTGGGAGAAAGGACGTTTTATAACCTATGACGTCATATTTTGTATATAAACTGTTGTTCATGGTTACATGGCAGCGCGCTCAGAGAATAAATACCATTATCTAATTTTTATAAGACTGGTCTCTGTCTATTGTATGCAAATAGGAATCTTACAAATTCTTATGAAATAGACTGAGTGATTTAATTAATGTACAATTATAGGAATTATGAAATTCCAGTGACAGGTAATCAGGCCAATGATCTTAAATCTTTGTCCTGTGTGTGGGGAGGGGGGGGTGCATTGAGCACATTGGCCACATTTGTAATTACCCTCCTTGTCCAAAAAAGTTTCCCTTTTCTCTGGTGGCTAATTAGATTTAACCACAACATCTCTCACGTTTGGGGGTCTTTTAAAGACCATACGTGGGGGATATTTAATAATGGGTTTCAATTGTGGGTCAGTATCAATAATGTACTAGTGCTTCCGGATAATGTCCTTAAATGCCTTCCCCAATGGTGAGTATTGGGTGAAGCATGATGGTACATGTTCTGCTTTTTCTTTGACTTTTGGTTGAAGGCTTTCCAACTGTGTTAGTCCTTCAAAATGATCATTGGCATGTTTTACCCAATTGTCTTTGTACCCCGTGTCATGACGTTGCCCTCTTTGGCTATAGCAAGCCCCATCCCCCTCTCCCTGCCTCCCCCTTGCTTCCTTCAACTAGGCTGCTGTGGTCAGAGAGAGGTCATAAATTCCTGAGAAGACCCTGCCACATGGCCACGTAGTATAAGAAGCAGAGTAAATTTTCATAGAGCACAAAGGAATTTCTTCCACCTCACAGAACTTGAGGTACATATACATTCAAATTGGTTGTGTGTGTGTTCCCATTTGAAGAGGCTACAGAGCGCCTCCGGTAGTGGTCTTTAGCGTCAGAGCAATGAGTGATAAATTCCAGATTTAGTCCATTACGGTACTACTTCGGTCAGTCAATATTAATTCATAGAGCCAGTAAGGTTCGGAATTAGAAGATAGAACTTCGGGGGTACGAGCCAAAGTATTTAGCTGCTTACCGCACTACACCAGTGTGGACAGACTACAGGCATATCCGTATTATGTACCGTGTCGCTCCGGTCAACATAACGCTAGCAAAGTATGCCGAATGGTTTAATGTGAGACGTCACTAGTAAACACACCCTTTCCATGGTAAAAGGGAGCCTATTTGGTGCTTAGAACATGATTTAGCTGGCACAAGAGGCTAAGCTAACTGTCATGTTTGTCATTTATTATCATGTCTTGTCCCTGTGCTCCCCATTCTATTCGTTTCCCTCTGCTGGTCTTATTAGGTTCTTTCCCTCTTTCTATCCCTCTCTCTTCCCCTCCCTCTCTCACTCTCTCGCTCTCTCTTCTCTCTATCGTTCCGTTCCTGCTCCCAGCTGTTCCTATTCCCCTAATCATCATTTAGTCTTCCCACACCTGTTCCCGATCCTTTCCCCTGATTAGAGTCCCTATTTCTTCCTTTGTGTTCCGTTCCTGTCCTGTCGGTTCCTTGTTTAGAATTCACCGTGCTGTGATTGTGTATCGCCCTGTCCTGTCGTGTTTTTGCCTTCATCAGATGCTGCGTGTGAGCAGGTGTCTCTGTCAGCTACGGCCTGCGCCTACCCGAAGCGACCTGCAGTCTGTGGCCGCTTCTCCTGTTATTCCCCTCTACAGACTAGAGGATTTCTGTTATTCCCTGTTTGGACATTTCCTGTTAAGGATTCAGGATTTGTCGTTTTCTGTTTGGACTTGAATAAACTCTGTTTCTGTTAAGTCGCTTTTGGGTCCTCTTTCACCTGCATGACAGAAGGAACCGACCAAGGAATGGACCCAGCGACTTCAGACGCTCGTTACACTGCCGTCAAGATCCAAGGAGCCATGCTCGGCAGACACGAGCAGGAATTGTCTGCTGCTCGCCATGCCGTGGAGAACCTGGCCGCTCAGGTTTCCGACCTCTCTGGACAGTTCCAGAGTCTACGTCTCGTGCCACCTGTTACTTCCTGGCCTGCCGAGCCTCCAGAACCTAGGGTTAATAACCCACCTTGCTACTCCGGGCAGCCCACTGAGTGCCGCTCCTTTCTCACGCAGTGTGAGATTGTGTTCTCTCTCCAACCCAACACATACCCTAGAGAGAGAGCTCGGGTTGCTTACGTCATTTCACTCCTTACTGGCCGGGCTCGAGAATGGGGCACAGCTATCTGGGAGGCAAGGGCTGATTGCTCTAACAAGTTCCAGAACTTTAAAGAGGAGATGATTCGGGTTTTTGACCGTTCAGTTTTTGGTGGGGAGGCTTCTAGGGCCCTGGCTTCCTTATGCCAAGGTGAACGGTCCATAACGGATTATTCTATTGAGTTTCGCACTCTTGCTGCCTCTAGTGAGTGGAACGAGCCGGCGCTGCTCGCTCGTTTTCTGGAGGGACTCCACGCAGTGGTTAAGGATGAGATTCTCTCCCGGGAGGTTCCTTCAGATGTGGACTCTTTGATTGCTCTCGCCATCCGCATAGAACGACGGGTAGATCTTCGTCACCGGGCTCGTGGAAGAGAGCTCGCATCAACGGTGTTTCCCTGCTCCGCATCGCAACCATCTCCCTCCTCTGGCTTTGAGACTGAGCCCATGCAGCTGGGAGGGATTCGCATCTCGACTAAGGAGAGGGAACGGAGGATCACCAACCGCCTGTGCCTCTATTGTGGAGTTGCTGGACATTTTGTTAATTCATGTCCAGTAAGAGGCCAGAGCCCATCAGTAAGCGGAGGGCTACTGGTGAGCGCTACTACTCAGGTCTCTTCATCTAGATCTTGTACTACTATGTCGGTCCATCTACGCTGGACCGGTTCGGTGCTACATGCAGTGCCTTGATTGACTCTGGGGCTGAGGGTTGTTTCATGGACGAAGCATGGGTTCGGAAACATAACATTCCTTTCAGACCGTTAGACAAGCCTACGCCCATGTTTGCCTTAGATGGTAGTCATCTTCCCAGTATCAAATTTGAGACACTACCTTTAACTCTCACAGTATCTGGTAACCACAGTGAGACTATTTCTTTTTGATTTTCCGTTCACCGTTTACACCTGTTGTTTTGGGTCATCCCTGGCTAGTATGTCATAATCCTTCTATTAATTGGTCTAGTAATTCTATCCTATCCTGGAACGTTTCTTGTCATGTGAAGTGTTTAATGTCTGCCATCCCTCCCGTTTCTTCTGTCCCTACTTCTCAGGAGGAACCTGGCGATTTGACAGGAGTGCCGGAGGAATATCATGATCTGCGCACGGTCTTCAGTCGGTCCCGAGCCAACTCCCTTCCTCCTCACCGGTCGTATGATTGTAGTATTGATCTCCTTCCGGGGACCACTCCTCCTCGAGGTAGACTATACTCTCTGTCGGCTCCCGAACGTAAGGCTCTCGAGGATTATTTGTCTGTGTCTCTTGACGCCGGTACCATAGTGCCTTCTTCTTCTCCGGCCGGGGCGGGGTTCTTTTTGTTAAGAAGAAGGACGGTACTCTGCGCCCCTGCGTGGATTATCGAGGGCTGAATGACATAACGGTTAAGAATCGTTATCCGCTTCCCCTTATGTCATCAGCCTTCGAGATTCTGCAGGGAGCCAGGTGCTTTACTAAGTTGGACCTTCGTAACGCTTACCATCTCGTGCGCATCAGAGAGGGGGACGAGTGGAAAACGGCGTTTAACACTCCGTTAGGGCATTTTGAGTACCGGGTTCTGCCGTTCGGTCTCGCCAATGCGCCAGCTGTTTTTCAGGCATTAGTTAATGATGTTCTGAGAGACATGCTGAACATCTTTGTTTTTGTCTATCTTGACGATATCCTGATTTTTTCTCCGTCACTCGAGATTCATGTTCAGCACGTTCGACGTGTTCTACAGCGCCTTTTAGAGAATTGTCTCTACGTAAAGGCTGAGAAGTGCTCTTTTCATGTCTCCTCCGTTACTTTTCTCGGTTCCGTTATTTCCGCTGAAGGCATTCAGATGGATTCCGCTAAGGTCCAAGCTGTCAGTGATTGGCCCGTTCCAAGGTCACGTGTCGAGTTGCAGCGCTTTTTAGGTTTCGCTAATTTCTATCGGCGTTTCATTCGTAATTTCGGTCAAGTTGCTGCCCCTCTCACAGCTCTTACTTCTGTCAAGACGTGTTTTAAGTGGTCCGGTTCCGCCCAGGGAGCTTTTGATCTTCTAAAAGAACGTTTTACGTCCGCTCCTATCCTCGTTACTCCTGACGTCACTAGACAATTCATTGTCGAGGTTGACGCTTCAGAGGTAGGCGTGGGAGCCATTCTATCCCAGCGCTTCCAGTCTGACGATAAGGTTCATCCTTGCGCTTATTTTTCTCATCGCCTGTCGCCATCTGAGCGCAACTATGATGTGGGTAACCGTGAACTGCTCGCCATCCGCTTAGCCCTAGGCGAATGGCGACAGTGGTTGGAGGGGGCGACCGTTCCTTTTGTCGTTTGGACAGACCATAAGAACCTTGAGTACATCCGTTCTGCCAAACGACTTAATGCCCGTCAAGCTCGTTGGGCGTTGTTTTTCGCTCGTTTCGAGTTTGTGATTTCTTACCGTCCGGGTAGCAAGAACACCAAGCCTGATGCCTTATCCCGTCTGTTTAGTTCTTCTGTGGCTTCTACTGATCCCGAGGGATTCTTCCTTATGGGCGTGTTGTCGGGTTAACAGTCTGGGGAATTGAAAGACAGGTTAAGCAAGCACTCACGCACACTGCGTCGCCGCGCGCTTGTCCTAGTAACCTCCTTTTCGTTCCTGTTTCCACTCGTCTGGCTGTTCTTCAGTGGGCTCACTCTGCCAAGTTAGCTGGTCATCCCGGTGTTCGAGGCACTCTTGCGTCTATTCGCCAGCGCTTTTGGTGGCCGACTCAGGAGCGTGACACGCGCCGTTTCGTGGCTGCTTGTTCGGACTGCGCGCAGACTAAGTCGGGTAACTCTCCTCCTGCCGGTCGTCTCAGACCGCTCCCCATTCCTTCTCGACCATGGTCTCACATCGCCTTAGACTTCATTACCGGTCTGCCTTTGTCTGCGGGGAAGACTGTGAGAGCCGCCAATAAACGCAGGATTAAGAGTCCAAGGTATTGTTGCGGCCAGAGAGTGTGGCTTTCCACTCGCAACCTTCCTCTTACGACAGCTTCTCGTAAGTTGACTCCGCGGTTCATTGGTCCGTTCCGTGTCTCCCAGGTCGTCAATCCTGTCGCTGTGCGACTGCTTCTTCCGCGACATCTTCGTCGCGTCCATCCTGTCTTCCATGTCTCCTGTGTTAAGCCCTTTCTTCGCACCCCGTTCGTCTTCCCTCCCCCCTCCCGTCCTTGTCGAGAGCGCACCTATTTACAAGGTACATAAGATCATGGACATGCGTTCTCGGGACGGGGTCACCAATACTTAGTGGATTGGGAGGGTTACGGTCCTGAGGAGAGGAGTTGGGTTCCGTCTCGGGACGTGCTGGACCGTTCACTCATCGATGATTTCCTCCGTTGCTGCCAGGATTCCTCCTCGAGTGCGCCAGGAGGCGCTCGGTGAGTGGGGGGTACTGTCATGTTTGTCATTTATTATCATGTCTTGTCCCTGTGCTCCCCATTCTATTCGTTTCCCTCTGCTGGTCTTATTAGGTTCTTTCCCTCTTTCTATCCCTCTCTCCCCCTCCCTCTCTCACTCTCTCGCTCTCTCTTCTCTCTATCGTTCCGTTCCTGCTCCCAGCTGTTCCTATTCCCCTAATCATCATTTAGTCTTCCCACACCTGTTCCCGATCCTTTCCCCTGATTAGAGTCCCTATTTCTTCCTTTGTGTTCCGTTCCTGTCCTGTCGGTTCCTTGTTTAGAATTCACCGTGCTGTGATTGTGTATCGCCCTGTCCTGTCGTGTTTTTGCCTTCATCAGATGCTGCGTGTGAGCAGGTGTCTCTGTCAGCTACGGCCTGCGCCTACCCGAAGCGACCTGCAGTCTGTGGCCGCTTCTCCTGTTATTCCCCTCTACAGACTAGAGGATTTCTGTTATTCCCTGTTTGGACATTTCCTGTTAAGGATTCAGGATTTGTCGTTTTCTGTTTGGACTTGAATAAACTCTGTTTCTGTTAAGTCGCTTTTGGGTCCTCTTTCACCTGCATGACACTAACAGAGAGGGAACATTTTTCACTTCCTGTGTTCTGTTTAAATTCCTCCGCCTTGCGCGACGGAAGTCCCGCCCTTTGTACATCTGTTTGATTTCATCATTCTGCATCACTGGTGGTGAAGAATCTCAAGTACATCTCTTCAAAGAAGTTTTGGAATCACGTTAAAATAATCCAGCAATCTCAATTGCTTGGATCTCATTCAATTTATTTATTTAAATTGTTGGACATACCTTTCTAGGTTCTTCCAATTAAATGAGACACCTTAAACTTAAACAATAGTAACCTAGATGAACCAACTTCCCAGGTTAATTTAAAGTTAAAATTTCTCCCGCTCTCACTCAAGACCCTATCCAGGGCTCGCTTGATCAAGAAACAAGCCCACAGGCTTTGTTTATAGACTCTGATACAAAGGTTGCAAAGAAAAAGGTCAAACGCTTCATTAAAGCCAAGCCCACTCAAAATCGGAAAAGTCAATCTGCTTCCACCTTGAACAGAAATGGCACATCACGTCATTGCGAACGACCACTCCACTTTGTGGGGAATATGTCCACTAAGCACGAATCTAAACAGCCATACCTGGAAACAGTCCTGGAGGACTGCTTAACTTGTCATGCGCTAATTGATTCGGGTGAGACAATATCACTCATCTCTCAAACATTGTTTGATGGACCTCAAAAGGGCTTTGAAGCCAACTAAACGTTGGTTAAAAGTGGAACGATGCGACACTACACTTCGAGGGGTCACTCAGACTACCTCGTCTCTCATATTGAGAGTCATGCTGAAACCACACTTCAAGGACATATCGCTCGTTCACCCTGTGTATGTTACCAGCCTCAAAACTGTAACCCTGCTACTTGGAGCAGACTTGATGGATCGGTTACTGCCATTGATGGATTGGTAAACCAACCAGGTATGTTCACAGGCCACATTGCCTCCTCCACTGACAACACTGTCTGCCCCTGACGCTAGCTGCAACGCAGTCATTCACAAGGGGTATCTGTCGAAGGCACCCCTTGGGAAAAAGATGTTTAGAAACCTCTAGGGGCAGAATCTGATCCAAGGAGATATTACGATATCTCGACACATTCCATCAGCCAACCTGATTGACCATTCTTTTCATGATTTCGAGCCAGCTGTCTCTGTGAATACGGAACTTCCCTCCTCCAGTGCATTCTTGCAATGTTTAACACACGTCACTAATAAATAGAATCCTCCATTCAGGAAGAAAAATTATTAGAAGTCATTAACCATGATCACACCACGTACGACTGGTCCAATACTTAAAGAGTACTTCCGTCGTGAGGTTAGATCCTCCGTGGATGACATAGCTATGAAATAGACTTCATACCTATCACCACTACAGTAGTGGAAGACACAGTGACATTTTCAGGCATTGACCTGAAAATGATCTGACTACGTCAGACTCATTCTGAACAAGTTGTAATCTGCCAGGATACTTGGTTTCCTTCCCTTGACATGCGCGCTTGTGTAAGCATAAATGCACATGCACAACGGAACATCCAATTAGGATTTATGCTAGGATCACTTAAGGGTCCAAGCAAAATACCAGCCTTAGTAAAGTTGAACATTTACTTCTAGGCCTTTGACTCTACAGCACTCACCAGTTTTCTTCCCAGAAGTCCATAGGTCATCCCTGTAGACTGCCCAAAACTAGTGCCTTACAGCTGTAAACTTATCATATAGTTATCAACTTAGGATAGTGCCTAAGCAACACATCAAGCAGGAAAACCCTAGATATGGCATTAGAGACAATGCCATGATAGTCATTTTGCCAGAACATTGGACGTATATAGAATACAGTCCAATTAGATAACTTTTGTGTGAGAACTATATTTTGTATATCTTTTGTTTATGCTTTCATTCCTTTTCGGTTCAGTTCCTTTGACACTTAGAAAGTGATAGAGCCATTAACAAAGTCCCCATACAACCATCACTTAGTGCCACAACGCCGCTCATTGGGGAATGAATGTAATTATATATATTTCCTGAGTGTGTGTGCGTTGTTAACATCTGCCTAAGTTACTGCCCAGATCTTCAAGTCTGGACGACGACCAGATGACGGGTCCGGAACTGCGACCCCAAATCCGGACACCGACAGCCCATCCTTGTGGCGGCATGCCCCGCTGTCAGGAAGCCGACCAAGGTAAACCACCAGAGGAGGGGGGGGGGTCGCAACGGCGATCACCAACCAGGACATCCTGCTACCCTGGAAGCTACTTTGCAGCTTCTAAGGAACCTACTAAGGTAAATCACTAGAAGGGACCGCAACGGCAATCACCAACCGGACATCAACTGCCATCCTTGTGGTGGACTGCTCCGCTTTCAGAGAAGCCTACAAAGTTCAACCACCAGAGGGGACTGCAACGATGATCTACAAACAGGACATCACGTGTTCATGATTTTATGATGATTTGTAACTTGCAGGACAAACAAGATCCAAACCACCAGGGGGGGTATGTCATGATGTTGCCCTCTGGGTATAGCAAGCCCCATCCCCCTCTCCCTGCCTCCCCCTTGCCTCCTTCAACTAGGCTGCTGTGGTCAGAGAGAGGTCGTAAATTCCTGAGAAGACCCTGCCACATGGCCACATAGTATAAGAGGCAGACTAAATGTTCATAGAGTACAAAGGAATTTCTTCCACCTCACAGAACTTGAGGTACGAACAAATTTCATGTTCCGGAGAAAGTATAAAAGATCGGTGAAGAATCCAGCTACGAACTGGTCCGTTTGTTACAACTTGGGGAAGCTCATGGGTGTAGCCACGTTACCATAACGCTGTTTATATAATGGCCTCAGATATGAGGTTTACATCTAATTGTTGTATAAGATGAATGAGTATGATACTGTTTGTAAAATTGTGTAATATGATTTTGGACTGTTTAATGAAGGAAAATACAATTCCCTTTTGATTTGAACTAAATCAGAGGACCGCCCCTGAGCCCAGTTAGGGTCAGGCATCCTGGGACAGCCCCTTTTCTGCAATTCCGAATAAAACCCAACTTTGAGAAATTATCACCAGACCATGTTTTTCTCCATTAGGAGAGGATGAAGGTTGTAGACCATTTCTGAATCTTTTAACCATACCACGTGGTTAAACTCTTAGACTATCGATACCGACAGAATAAGAACAAGTTTTTGATAAGGAAGTGGATGGCTGCAAACTTTCTACTTTTAAACTCGGACAAAACAGAGATGCTTGTTCTAGGTCCCAAGAAACAAAGAGATCTTCTGTTGAATCTGACAATTAATCTTAATGGTTGTACAGTCGTCTCAAATAAAACTGTGAAGGACCTCGGCATTATTCTGGACCCTGATCTCTCTTTTGAAGAACATATCAAGACCATTTCAAGGACAGCTTTTTTCCATCTACGTAACATCTACGTAACATTGCAAAAATCTGAAACTTTCTGTCCAAAAATGATGCAGAAAAATTAATCCATGCTTTTGTCACTTCTAGGTTAGAGTACTGCAATGCTCTACTTTCCGGCTACCCGGATAAAGCACTAAATACATTTTTCAGTTAGTGCTAAATACGGATGCTAGAATCCTGACTAGAACCAAAAAAATGTATCATATTACTCCAGTGCTAGCCTCCATACACTGGCTTCCTGTCAAGGCAAGGGCTGATTTCAAGGTTTTACTGCTAACCTACAAAGCATTACATGGGGTTGCTCCTACCTATCTCTCTGATTTGGTCCTGCCGTACATACCTACACGTACGCTACGGTCACAAGACGCAGGCCTCCTAATTGTCCCTAGAATTTCTAAACAAACAGCTAGAGGCAGGGCTTTCTCCTATAGAGCTCCATTTTTATGGAATGGTCTGCCTACCCATGTAAGAGACGCAAACTCGGTCTCAACCTTTAAGTCTTTACTGAAGACTCATCTCTTCAGTGGGTCATATGATTGAGTGTAGTCTGGCCCAGGAGTGGGAAGGTGAACGGAAAGGCTCTGGAGCAACGAACAGCCCTTGCTGTCTCTGCCTGGCCGGTTCCCCTCTTTCCACTGGGATTCTTTGCCTCTAACCCTGTTACAGGGGCTGAGTCACTGGCTTACTGGGGCTCTTTCATACCGTCCCTGGGAGGGGTGCGTCACTTGAGTGGGTTGAGTCACTGATGTGGTCTTCCTGTCTCGTTTGGCGCCCCATGCTGGTCATTTATGAACATTTAAACATCTTGGCCATGTTCTGTTATAATCTCCACCCGGCACAGCCAGAAGAGGACTGGCCACCCCACATAGCCTGGTTCCTCTCTAGGTTTCTTTCTAGGTTTTGGCCTTTCTAGGGAGTTTTTCCTAGCCACCGTGCTTCTGCACCTGCATTGCTTGCTGTTTGGGGTTTTAGGCTGGGTTTCTGTACAGCACTTTGAGATATCAGCTGATGTACGAAGGGCTATATAAATACATTTGATTTGATTTTGATATGATATTAATTACTAGTCTGCAGCTAGGAATTCAGTATCATTGAACGCGAAACCGCCGAAACATCCATTCTATAACAAATGAATGAATATCACTCTGAACTATCCCCTCTAACCAAGGCAGAGAGAGAGAGAGAGAGAGAGAGAGAGAGAGAGAGGGGGGGACGAAACTCTCCAACAGAAACAAACTTTTCAACAAAGATCCCGACGACACACTGAGCGTAAATATATATATTGATTGCAATTGTTCCCGAATTAGTTAGCATTTATGTGCAAAGGATTAGCATTTCAATTGTTAGAATTATCAACTTTGTAGTGTCTCATCTCAGTTGACCCCCACATCCACTTTTGTCTAACAAGCCGTGATGCCGGTTTAGCCCACTAGGGCACATTCCCCTATCATTTCTTGTAACCACATTTACCTTGTTTGTTTGTTTATGCATTTCTGTGAATTACTTACTTAGTAATAAATAAATTATTTAAGACAATTGATGTATGGATGACTCATAGTGAAGACTGGGTTTGTGCAGATAACCAACAATTTACGATGTTTGGAATGAGACTAACGTGAGGTAAAGTAAATAATTCATTAATCAGAAGACTATGGATCAGATATGAAAATATCTGAACGGTTATATTAGGAAATGATAACCTTGTAATCTGAATATTTTTCCTTGGTGCCCCGATTATAGTTCCATGATTAATCAGTTGATCGCGTAATACTAATTACAGAGAATCTTTGATAAAACTAAGTCTTCAATTTAATGATAGTAAAGCCACGACACCCCTTTCCTTAAATCTTTGTGTGAGGTCCGTGGTCTGTTTCTGATAAGAGGCATCAGAGCTGCATATTCTTCTGATACAACTTAATTGACTTATTGGGGCGGCAGGGTAGCCTAGTGGTTAGAGCGTTGGACTAGTAACCGAAAGGTTGCAAGTTCGAATTCCCGAGCTGACAAGGTACAAATCTGTCGTTCTGCCCTGAACAGGCAGTTAACCCACTGTTCCTAGGCCGTCATTGAAAATGAGAATTTGTTCTTAACTGACTTGCCTAGTAAAATAAATAAATAAAAACTTATATGGAGACTTTTAATAAGTGTATGAAAGCTGTCACCTCTAAGGAGGGTATTTCTGTCTGTAGGTATCCTATAGAGATCTGTAGAGAGGGAGGTTTTGTCCTTAATAACCATCACATCAGGAAAACTGATTTGTGATAGGTCATAGTTAATGGAAGGTGTTCATTCATAGAGTTTAGCATGGAATTCCAAAAGTTCTTCCTGGGTGCCTGTACAGATCACGAAAATGTCCTCCACATATCTCAGAATTAGGAGAATATATGAGAGAAAAGGGTTAAGGTCTGAAATCAGCACCACCTGTTTTCAAACATTTCTAGATACAGGTTAGCATAATTGGGAGCCCTAGTGCTCTCCATCTCTGTCCCTTTAGTCTGGAAGAAGAAGTCTCCTCTGAAGAGAAAATAGTTGAAGGTTAGTACCAGTTCAGCCAAGTCCACAATGCAATTGGTGCTGGGAAGAGCATTAGGGGGACGTTCATTGAGGTAGAACATGAGGGCCTCTAGGCCGCCCTGATGGGGGATGTTTGTATATAGACTGGTAACATCAAAAGTACACAGAATAGAATGTTCAGCTATATGGTCCACAGATTTATACAAATTAATAAAATCAATAGAGTCTCTAGTGTATGTGGGGAGGGAGATCGCCCCGGGTTTCACAAAATGGTCTACAAAGGTAGAGATATTCTCTGTCAAAGATCCGTTACCTCTCACAATGGGCCTGCTTGGTATAGGTGGTGTCATGCTCTTGTGAATTTTGGGTAGAGCGTATATGACAGATGTGGTTGGACAGTCAACTTTCATAAACTCATATTATGTCTTTGAATTTCCCCTTCATTCAAAAAACTGTTACTGGAGTCATTTTTTCAGTTCCATAAGAGATTATTTCTCTGCTTTGGACATATCGTGGAAAACCTTGTATTGTTTTTTCTCAGCCAAGAGATGATGTACATCTTTCTCAACTAGGCGGAAATATGTTTCAAGAGAGGGATTTCTTTTGGGTGCTAAAAATGTGCTTTTCCTCTTAAAATATGTATTCTTCCTTATTCATGTCCTCGGGGTGAGAGTCAGGTTCATTGTCATTCAGGTTATCAATGGGGAAAATATTAGCATTGTTTCCTGTCTGGTTATTAATATTGTTCAATAGATTAACATTGGCAGGTGCATAGGGAGCAACCCCATTACCAAAAAACTCAGTCAATCTCAAACTGCAGAAAACGTTTGAAAGTTTATAAATGTATCAAAGTCCTTGGCCTGTGTTGGGACAGATGATAATCCCTTACCGAGGGCAGATGAACATGTATAAGAAATAGACCTGTTTGGCAAGTTTATTACAGGAAACCTCTTCAAAGGGAATCTTTCTGGATCCAAAGGCTAAATAAATATAACCTGGGAACATGAGCAGCAGTGTGCTGTGTTTTGCTTTCTGTTTTCTATGCATGATAGATGACCCCTGTACCATGTTTGACTATGATCGTTTTTAGTGTCTCAACTCAATTTCAGTGTTCTACAATGTGGTCAAAAGAAAATATGGATTTTGTATTATTGTATCACTCTGACAGTGACACTTACATTTTTCTAACTCTACTTAGTCAGTCCTCTTTCTTCATGGAGTTTACTGTTTGAGGTCAAACTATTGACACTGTTGACATATCACACACACACACACAAAATATATTTCTTATTAAGTGCACTATGAAACTCCTCTGACTGGTAATATCCCTGTGAGATTCCTGAAGTGACTCATCCAGGGACCGCAATGTGAAAATGAAAGTAAGTTCATGACGTTTTCCCAGCACAAAGGTGATTTCATATAAACTGAAGAGACCTTAGGAAGATTAGTAGAGCTAAGTGATAAGGTAAGATTGGGGAAAAGGTGTGGGAGTGGAGAGTCTGGGAATATTTTTGCTTTCACTTTTAAAAGCCCCTCCCTTGCAGGTTTATGTTAAAACACAACTCATCCTGTGGCAACACTCAGGAATACTAAGCTTCTACCAGACTAGACAACTTCCGTCCAATTCTTGAATTTATAGAGACATTTTTTTCACTTACTCTCATGCACTTATAACAGTTATTATAAACTGGGTGGTTTGAGCCCTGAATGCTGATTGGCTGACAGCCGTGGTATATCAGACCGTATACCAAATGTATGACAAAACATGTATTTTTACTGCTGTAATTACTTTGGTAATCAGTTTATAATAGTAAGGCACCTCGGGGGTTTGTGGTATATGGCCAATATACCACGGCTAAGGGCTGTATCCGAGTGCTCCGTGTTGCGTCGTACTTAAGAACAGCCCGTAGCTGTGGTTATTGGCCATATACCACACCCTCTCAGACCTTATTGCTTAATTATATTATTTAAACAATCAGAGAGTGTTTTCAATCTTTATTTCCAAGGTTGGCAACAAAGCAATTGTATTGTCTTCAAATAACTTGCAAATGTATACCAAACAGAATATTATCAGGGGTTTCACAAATACATCATAGGTTTCTGACAATTTATCAAACATATCAATGAGTTAATTTGCTCCATCTAAACCCCTGTGTGTGCTCAGTAGGATAGACACAGCAGTGGCCTACAGAACTGACAGGCAGTTGTGTTGCAGACACTGGCTGTCAATTCATAGGTCATCACCATGCATCCCATGCATCCCTACTCTGAATTCAAACCAAAGTTTGGAGGGCATACATATCTTCACATGATGTTGTCATTGAAAACAAGGAGCCCATATCTCTTGAATGATCTAGAGACTGTTCTTAATAATACAAAACAAAAATTACATGACAATGTGGTGAAAGCAGATATAACTGAGTTCAACCGAAAGAGGAGAAACATCAGAACAGCCGTAATAAATAAGGACTGTGATATTCTAAAAATGGATTCCATGTCAGAGCTGGCTAGGGGGTGGCTCTCTGCAGGTAACAGCATCTCCACTGGAACACAGACAACTTCCACATGGAGTTGCTGTTACAGCCAGCAAGCACCAGATTTGTCCACAAGCTGTTCATAGCACACTATGCCTCCTACAGGATAACAATATTACTGCATTCATGCAACATTTAGCTCGTCCCATTTATTGAGGTCACACCTTCAGTTGTTTCTGGTGGGCGTATGATATCTCACTTTGAAATACCTGAAACAGAAGTACATATAAGGTCAATTACAGGGAATTTACGTGGGGTTAAGGCAGGACTCTGACTTAGTCATTCGGTACTGGTACATGTGAGGAGCCTGCAATTGCAACTGACTTTGACCTGTCATTCCCCCTCTACCATCTTTATGACCGGCTATAGTCAACATCATAGCACACAAAGGCCAAGGCCTGTCTAGATAACAGGGTTTTATGGTGGCTGTCAACATAAGGGTGCATTGAGGATTGTGAACACAAGTTGAACATAATGGGTGTGTCTGGCTTCTCAATAACTATGTTCCCTTTTTAATCCTACTTTTACTTCACCATCAAATGTATTTAGTGTTTGGTATACTGATCATTTATTCCTGTTGGAATATTGTTACTCATTTCTTTATTTTATTTCTCTCCCCTATCATGCTCAGCATTCCCTCTCCTGCTCTGATACCTCTGAAGACTTTTCCTCGTAGTAAACCTCTCTATCTTGGGAAAAACAAAACAATAAAGCAATTAAAAAACAGTGACACTGACCCTGACGCCCCTGTCTGACTCATCGCACTTGTTGTCAGGCACACTCTCAAACACTGCCTTTTTTCTATTTTCTATCTCTCATCCATTTATCATTGTATGTTGGCCGTGTGGCTCAGTTGCTAGAGCATGTTTCTTACCATGCTGAATGTCATGGGTTTGGTGAAAAATCTGTCAATGTGCCCTTGAGCAAAGCACTTAACCCTAATTGCTCTGGATAAGAGTGTCTGTTAAATGACCAAAATGTCAAAATGGCTGTAGGTAGCTTTGGATAAAAGCATCTGCTAAACGGCCTACATTCTTCTTATTTGTATTTTTATTTCACAAGGTAGGCCAGTTGAGAACAAGTTCTCATTTACAACTGCAACCTGGCCAGGATAAAGCAAAGCAGTGCGACACAAACAACACAGAGTTACACAAGGGATAACCAAACGTACAGTCAATAACACAATAGAAAAGTCTATATACAGTGTGTGCAAATGTAGTAAGATTAGTGAGGTAAGGCAATAAATAGGCCATAGTGGCGAAATAATTACAATTTGGCAATTAAACACTGGAGTGATAGATGTCCAGAAGATGAATGTACAAATAGAGATACTGGGGTGCAAAGGAGCAAAAAAAGAAAGAACAATATGGGGATGAGGTAGTTGGGTGGGCTATTTACAGATGGGCTATGTACAGGTGCAATGATCGGTAAGCTGCTCTGACAGCTGATGTTTAAAGTTAGTGAGGGAAATATAGGACTCCAGCTTCAGTGATTTTTGCAATTCGTTCCAGTTATTGGCAGCAGAGAACTGGAAGGAAAGGCGGCCAAAGGAGGAGTTGGCTTTGGGGATGAGCAGTGAAATATACCTACTGGAGTTTGTGCTACGGGCAAGTGCTGCTATGGTGACCAGTGAGCTGAGATAAGGCGGAGCTTTGCCTAGCAAAGACTTATAGATCACCTGGAGCCAGTGGGTTTGGCGACGAATATGAAGCGAGGGCCAGCCAACGAGAGCATACAGGTCACAGTGGTGGGCAGTATATGGGGCTTTGGTGACAAAATGGATGGCACTGTGATAGACTACATCCAATTTGCTGAGTAGAGTGTAGGAGGCTATTTTGTAAATGACATCGCCGAAGTCAAGGATCGGTAGGATAGTCAGTCTAACGAAGGTATGTTTGGCGGCATGAGTGAAGGGGCCTTTGTTGTGAAATAGGAAGTCAATTCTAGATTTAATTTTGGATTGGAGATGCTTAATGTGAGTATGGAAGGTGAGTTTACAGTCTAACCAGACACCTAGGTATTTGTAGTTGTCCACATATTCTAGGTCAGAACCGTCCAGAGTAGTGATGCTAGATGGGCGGGCGAGTGCGGGCAGCGATCGTTTGAAGAGCATGCATTTAGTTTAACTTGCATTTAAGAGCATTTGGAGGCCACGGAAGGAGAGTTGTATGGCATTGAAGCTCGTCTGTAGGTTTGTTATCACAGTGTCCAAAGAAGGACCAGAATTATACAGAATGGTGTCGTCTGCATAGAGGTGGATCAGAGAATCACGAGCAGCAAGAGCGACTCTTCCTCTAATATATTAACAACTTTGTCAATTGGTCTTCATGTTTAAACACTGGCCCCTCTGAAATGGCACACTATATCAACAGTAACAAACACAAGGAGCCTGGCCTTCTCATACTAAATACAACGATTTCCCTTATAATGAATAACCATATCCCATGTTTGTCATGGGTTTGTACAGCAGAAGAAAGTAGAATTCTTTGGAAGGGATATCCCACTAGACACCCACTGCTTGAATCAACATTTAACCATTTAATTTCAACGAAATTAAGTTGAACTAATGTGGAATAGAAGTTAAATTGGTGCCTGTGCCCAGTGGGATGTTAAGGTTTTCACAGTACTCAAGCATGTTTATTTGAATTCAAACACTGCTGACCTACTTATTTTGCCTTGGTTAACAACAAAAAACACTAAGCAAAAGCTTAGGGTTAGTTCAAATGCTTTAAAATACATATAATGTATTACATGCCATTCTCATGTACTCTCTGTCTCTCTCTCGCACGCACGCACGCACGCACGCACGCACGCACGCACGCACGCACGCACGCACGCACACACACACACACACACACACACACACACACACACACACACACACACACACACACACACACACACACACACACACACACACACACACATTGAATGACAGAAATATAATTAAATCTGTTAAATGTATATCTCGAAATACTTTCTGGTTGTAAAGAACTGATTTTAAACCATCTGCTTTCCCTGAAACTGCTCTACTCCAGCTGTCACTGTATAAAACAGTGGAATGTCAAATGATGTTTGTAGGCCTATGTGGCGAAACTTATTCAAACAGCCTCTTGTTAGGATAGCCGTTTAGCCTTTGAAACTGGAAGTAGAAAAATCAAGTACTGAGGTTTGTAAGATAATAACGTTGTGTTTTCCATTTTAAAGCAAAGACTGATATTGAGAGTTTATCTTACGAACAAAGGTTAGCATGGGATGGGTTGACACTTTTTGTGGATGGATACATAGGAATCTCAGTTTCAAGCCTTTACAGGTCCAATGCAGACATTTTTATCTCAATATCAAATCATTTCTGGGTTATAATTAAGAACCTTACTGTGATTGTTTTCTTATTACAATCGTCAAAAAGAAACAAAAATAGCTTCTTAGCAAAGAGCAATTTCTCAAGCAAGAATTTAGCTAGGACTGTCTGGGAGTGGTCTGAGTGGAGAGGGGAAAGCTGGCTGTTATTGGCAGAGGTTTGGAACTCTCTTTTATTGGTCTATTAACAAATTGGCCAAAACGCCATCCTTACAAAACAGGCTGAGATTTTAGCCGGTCTTTTCAAACAGCTCTTACATTTAAAGAGCATTATCCTAATTTTTACTTCTCACAGTATTATTCCAACATCATAATGTGGAAATATATATGAAACACAGGATAATCACGTTTTTGACTGAACTAGGCCTTAAGATTATTCTTATCCTATCTAACATGTCTTGTAAATGTACAGTTGTAGGACATTTAAGTCCTGAATATGAGCTAACACATTCACACGGACAAACATCATACAAGCGCAGTACTCACCTTCA
The DNA here is from genome assembly GCF_021184085.1 of Oncorhynchus gorbuscha. NCBI lineage: Eukaryota > Metazoa > Chordata > Actinopteri > Salmoniformes > Salmonidae > Oncorhynchus > Oncorhynchus gorbuscha. The sequence goes on from NC_060192.1 coordinate 25,559,622, forward strand.
GATGCAGCCGAGCCTGGCCCGGTGACTTTCATAGCACGAGGCCGAAGGTTAGGGAGCGTCAGCTTTTGGGGGGTGCAAGGATAGAAAGGCAGAAATAAGGAAAGAGCGGTCTAATGTAGCAGAAAAGTCTGATAGAAGGCAACGCAGTGATGAACATATACACAGACAGCCTCACTAAGAGGAGAGGTAGAAAGGAGAAGGAGTTTAGGGTGCATTTGTCAGCAATGCAATGGCAGAGAGGGTGGCCAGTTTAAGAGACATCAGGAGTGGGAGCCAAGTTAATTATTACACTCCCAGTCAATATTTAACAGTCTCAATGCCCTGCCCCTCAATCCAACATCCTGATTCCACAGACTCACACTCAAGGTAGGGCTACAGAGAAACACACTCGTAGTTCTCGTTTGTACCATTCACAAACACACCGTCAACACACAAAAACTGTGCCAATGACAGCAGAGCACACATTGTAAAACGCATTTGTAAATCCACCATTCCATTTGTCATTACCACTGAATGTATGATTATTTGACCTCAACGTGCCTTCCCATGAATGCACTTGATCTCATTGGCTCGTCAGTGTGAGCTCCATGTTATGTGGCAGCACTGATTTATCATTAAACCCGTACTAAAGTATACAACTGAGTGGAACTCTGCACCTTGATCAATGTCAGATTTCTCCACCAACTCTGAATCAGTGCTCTGAGCGAAAATATAAATGGTTTCAATGAAAAAACACTGGTGTGGTTGGCTAACATGGTGGGGATTGTGTGGTTGGATAAACCTTTGTTCTAGTTTGTGTTTTTTGGAGTCACTAGACTAGAGTCATAAACATCCCAAACTATTCAGTGGTCGACAAGCTGGCGGCATTTTGTCAAAAAGGATTGTTACATACTGTGAAAGAAATGCAAAAAGGGGTGAAACAAATTCATGCACACACACACACACACTTGTTTTACTATTCTTGTGGGGACCAAACAATTGATTCCCATTCAAAATCCTATTTTCGCTAACCTCTAACCCTAACCCAAAACCTAATCCTCAACCTAACCCCAACTCCTAACCCTAAACCTAACTCCTAAATCTAAAATAGCCTTTTTCCTCGTGGGGACCGGACCGGCGAAATGTCCGAACTTCTGGTCCCCACAAGGATAGTAAGACTAAAAATACACACACGCACACGCACGCAAGCAAGCACACACACACACATACACACACACACACACACACACACACACACACACACACACACACACACACACACACACACACACACACACACACACACACACACACACACACACACACACACACACACACACACACGCACACACATACACACACACACACACACACACACACTGGCTCTTAATTACTGGAGTAAGCAAAGATGAAACTCAGTGAGATCATGAGGTAATAGTGCAGGGGCAGCACAAGACTCTGGACTCTAAACACCGAACAAGGGAAACAGATTTTATAATAGCATTATAAAAATGCTTTTGAAGTGTTAATGATTGTTAAAAACAGGGTTAAAGAGTACACGTCTTTTATCAGTGCAGAGATATAAAACATATCTAAAGTTACGGATATATTTTACTTCATTTCTAAGAGCACAGACCTTTTACAATTCAATTCAGCAACATCCTCTGGTTTCTCAGCTCCTACTTAATCCAACAGCCCATTGCTGTAAAATGTCATCTCTTCTCATAAAGTGTGAATGTCTACGGAGAACTGAGAGATGATTGTAATGAAAAACTTCCCACGGCATCGTTTTTCGTCATGTATAAAAAAAGACGGATCCCTGCTTAGACGAGCAGAAAGAAAATACTAAATAAGCTCCACACCATTGATATGAGGAAACTGAAAACATGAATCTCACAAGCCCACAGTCTGTGTTGAGGCCCCCTCCCCTCCAATAGGTTTTGTAATACTAAAACATTCCTTCCTCCACCCTATGAGGTCTTAGGATCAAGTACATCTTCTGGCCAGTTTAGCAACAATCTTTTCCTTTTTGCGCCATTTGCACCTAAACTACTTACCCTTTCTAACTTGTCCTTATTGTGGTCTATCGACAATCAGGTGAAAAACGTCATTCCCATTTTATTAGACACATGACATGTTACAAAAGACCGTGTGGATGTGTTATTTCCCTGAGAGAACATGACACCTCTTCAGGTTATTATTTATTTTGGGACCAAGAAAAAGTATTTTTCCTTGAATGTCATTTTTGAACTGAAAGTAAATGCTGGGCAGCAATTTATTTGCAACTGACAAATAAAGAGAAAAGTCTTCTTTCTTTGAAGTTGTTTCCTCCTTGATTCAGACTGGTCTTATCGGGAGTTAAGGAATGGGTGTGTCCGTGTACAGAGTCCAGTCTCCGAATGAGTCGAACACGGGTATCTTATCTAGCACACACTGCTCTCCATGAAACTAGAGAAACGTGGTGCTGTCTTCAATACACCCACAAGGTCACAAGCAACTCCTAAATCCAAGCAGGTCAATTTGAAGACATAAAACCTAATGAAACTCACACTGCAATAATGTACTTTGTCAACCACGGTGATAAGTTACACAAGTGATTGTTCAATCATGGTTATAACTAATCCATTCAACCAACACTTATCGTTACACCTAGGTTTATTATACCTTGATTCCGTAAATGTAAGATAGGCCTCTCTCTTGAATAAGGTAGCAATTAAATGTAATCATTCATTAGACCCTTACGCCCTAGGCTTAGAAACATCAATTTCCACAGAACACACCACTGCTGGTTAAAATCTAAACAATTAACAGAGACATATTTACTCAAACTGACAAACACAAATGATAAAACACTTCTGGGCTATCTTCACAGCTTTAAAGAGCAACTGCCCCTAAAAAGGTACTTCCAATTTTGAAATCTAAGTCGCTCTGGATAAGAGCGTCTGCTAAATGACTTAAATGTAAATCGGCCAATGTGGCATTGATGAGTCAGAAACATTTATACTAGTGTCAAAATTTACTCGTGTAAATAGAATAATTTTGGTCATGAAGTCAGTCTCTTCCAAAACAGAGATTTGTGAAATAGGAAAAGATGGTGTGTCACAGAATGAAGGTTACCGTGACACTTTTCCTTTGGTTGGATTTATTTTAATCCTGCCATGTACGTCAATAGCTCAATAGCTCTTAAAATGAAAAAACTAAAAACGATATACAAATAATTAGAGACAACTAAAATATGTACAACATGAAAACATTGTCCAAATTATTGACCGTTCCTAACGACCCCCAGAGACCGGCTATCCAATTTCAAACCAACTTTGCCACGGTCACACACCTGCCGGCTGAAGCTAATTGGCGAATATGGCGACTTCAAGACAAGACCCGGTTGGACTGTTTCAGGTTATCTAGGAGGGTGAGTGACTAACTATGTACTTGGCAGAGTGAATGTACAAACACTCACCACTCACGAACACACATTAAACCACACCCCCAAGACAACTCGTTTGGCTTCAGTCACAGCCGTTGCAATTGTTCATTTCTAAGCCAAGCAAAGAGGTCATATCGGGAAGTTCAGCCCCCCTTTAAAAAGACACCCATCGTGCTGAGTGATTTTCCTAATCAGTACACTCTACTCCATTCCAGCAGACACCAAAACAGAAGCAAGCCAACCAATGGTATCAGACGCCATCGTTCTTTTTATTAGGGGCATTGCACTCTCGCTGTCACACATACTTACAACCAATCCTGTTCAGAGTTCTGAGATATTGGAATAGCCCCAGGGATATTGTACATACAATACACTTATTTTGTGTGCCAAAAATAATATATATTATTTATGTTAGCTACATTTCAAGGAAGTTGGTATTGAAGGGCATGCAAACAACTCCAGAGTGAGTTTAGTTTTAATAGGAAAACTACAGCCATTTCAGTACAGACTCAACAGGAAAAGAGTCTGTACATCCACAACAGACGTTTGGCAGACCTCTAGAGCTTCTGCGTTTCTCATAGAGCACAGCCCTTTCCTTAAGCTCTCCACTGCAGGTCATTTGACCACTTTTCTTTTCTTCGTAGTCTTCTCTACACCTGTAACTACGGCTTCCTCTTCGTCTGTTGCTCGCTTCTTAGCCTGGTCATTTATCATCTCCATAGTGTCCCACACCTCATCCACTTCACCTCCCTCTTCTTTCACTTCCTCCACATCTCCGGTTACTGCTGAACTGCTCAGCTGAAATTGAGGACGGAGAGACTGTAAACACACTACAGTATTGTTGCAGCAAAATCACATGTTCACAGCAAAAGTATAATTCATAGCACTTTAAATTCTCCCCTACCTCTAGATCTTTGCTGGACAGAAGCACACAGTTGAGTCGTGACTTCAGATACACCTGCAAGGGAGACCGAGAAAGAACATCTTGAAGACAAATATTAAAAACAACTCTAGGATGCTTCCCTAATGATGGTTTGTGTAGCTAGCTTCAGGTGTACTGAGAGTGTAAGAGAAAGATAGTGTGTTTGTGTGTACCTTGTGCTGTAGGGAGCGGTCCTCCAGGCTGTGTACTCTCAGAAAGCGATCCAAACCACAGGTAGCCACCAGAGGGAGAGAGGGGTGGCACTGCAGCCCCCGCACTCCTCCTGCCAGCCCCTTCAAACACCCACGCACCAGACCTGCAGCGAATGGAGAAGAGAAGAGGCGGCAGGGTTATACAACCAACAGACTGTAGTCAAGGAGAGGATCTCACGCAACATGCACACATAAAAAGCTCCATCCCTACATGACTATCAGAAGACAATAATTCTGATCATTACAGGCAAAGAACAATAAAGCTAAACAGATGCTTCAAAGAGAAAATACAGCAAAATGCCTCTAATGTAGTACAGTGAAAAATAAATACATGGGCAAAATGATAGCGGCTAACATGGAAATGTTCTGATGCAGATGGCTAAGAAAACACAATCATGTCAACAACCCAATTTGTAAGTCGCTCTGGATAAGAGCGTCTGCTAAATGACTTAAATGTAAATGTAAGCAGACATCCTTTGCCTCATTCACCTTTCCGCAAATCTAAGATGGCGAGTTCACCATGCGTGTTGCCCACTACAACACTGTCTTGGTTGGCAGGGAGGGAGAGGGCTGTGAGGGGGTACTCTCCAAAATGAGCCTCCAGAACCGGACGCCTCTGGGGAGAGGCTGGGTCATACACTCGCACCTAACAGAGAGAGAACAAACATATGAGTTAAAATAGATGTCTTTTGTAATGTCCTTAGATAAATGAGGCAAAGAGACGTGATCCAAGTCATTCATCCTGGTACCTGAACTTGACCAATATGAATTACAATCTTTACAGAAAATGGACTATTAAAACCATTAAGAGTCCCTTTTCACACTACTGAGCAAACTGCAGCTGGATGTATCATTTGAGGACTTTGCTCTGGGTCAGTGGCTGGGAACACCAGCAGACCAAGTCTAAGAGCAGGGCTTTTACAGGAAGAGACAGACAGACCTGGTGGTGACCTGTGCAGGTGACGATCTTGTCAGAATCTGGGATGAAGGACATGTCTCTGACCCACTCTGGCACTCGCATGTCCAGCCAGTCATTACGTACCTGCAACATCAAAAACACAGCACTGTGTTAATGCGAAAATCACCTAAAAATAATAACATACTATGTAGTCATTCCCACTGTAATTCCTTGACATGTAGTTGTTAACGCTCTTACATTCTTAGAGGTGAAAATGGGTGTTTCAGGCCTCTCCAGATCCCAGACCTTTAGGCCATTCTCCTTCCCACCTGTGGCCACTTGGTTGCGCTGTGAGGGATTCTGTCGCATCCGACAAACATTCGTCCCTGCATTTATCTCAACCTGGATATAGGGACAGAGGTTATGTTCAAGGAACTGGCAGTGCACAAAAATGCAGACAGTGAACCTTGTTCATTAATAAGTATCCATCAGCAATGTAACAACCCCTAGGGGGCCCAAGTGGTATTCTGGCAGTGTCACTCACTGTGTCTGTGCTGCCCTCCTTCCAGACCCTCAGCAGTCCTGTCTCCACACACGTGATCAGAGCACTGCATAGACACACAGGGAGTGTGTAGTCCAGTGTCAACATCAGGGGTGTATTCATTATTCTCAGACTGTAGCAAAACATTTGGCTTGTTGCAAAACGTTTTGCAATGGAAACCGTTTACTGTAGGAAACAAACGGAAGCAAACAAAACGGGGAGGGACCATTTGTCCAATAGAAACTCTAGTTTTAGTTGCAAAACATTATGTTTATGGCAAATTATTTCTGTTACAGAACGTTGAAACAGACCATACGTTTTACTACAGTCTGCGACAAATGAATACACCCCAGTATCCTCAACACATGACCACGGAGCTGCTGGTGTGTACGGTTTTGTTATGACTATGTCTTCATCGACAAGACTATACCTGTCCGTGACAGCAATTCCTGTGAACCTGCCCTGGGTGCTCTCCCCACACTGTCTGGTCTCAGTGAAGATGCCCTTCTCTGTGCTAAATGTCTTCACTGTGCCATTCACAGACCCCACCAGTACCTAGAACAGAGACACTCTGGTAAAGAACAGACTGGCACAATACTCATGAGGCAAACTTTCAGACCTACGTCCACTCTTAGCCAACACATCAATGACCAACAGATCAGACATCATCAAGGGCTCCATTACTTTCTAGAGCCCCCACACACACCTCAGTCTCATGTTCATCTCCCCAGCCTAGGACACACACTTCCTGGTCCCGGCTCAGGCAGCTCATCTCACAGAAGTTGAAAGCCTGTTTTTTGGATAGGCTCACTCCTAATGAAACAGACAGACAGAGTAAGTGATAGACATTTAAATATCCTGAAGATGAGCATCATTCCCAAACCAATCTGTGTTGGATTGGCTAATGCACTCTCAAGCTAGCTACAGCTAGCTAGCAAACACGTGGGGTGGTTAGCTAGCTCTAACAAACCAGCACACAAGCACAACATGGCTAAGTTGACTGATATACAGAATTTTTACCTTTTAATATCCCTGTTTCCGATCCAACCCATACTGAGCACACTTGACTTTTGTCTGCCATGAAAAAGAACGAAAAGATTGTCAAGAAAACAATTTTTTTAACACGTTAATGGTGTGTCCAGAATGTCCTCCGTAAGGATACACTAGTCACCATACTTCTGTTCCCGACCAAAATGAGCTTATATAAAATTTCCAGGAGATGGTGCTCTTGAGTTTTACATTGTACATCACTGCATCTATCCAAAATCCACAGGCACTATTGCAGACAAAGTATTATGATATTTACAGTATCACTCAGACTGATAGACGAGGGCCATACACAGAAGCAACCCACAAGACACCAAAGGGGAACATTCATTTTGCTGTTGTTTTTACATTATGTAAGATTCACTGACTTAATTGTCAAAAGGGTATTTTTTCTGATGCTATTGGTGTTTTTCAAATGTTCAAGTTTGTAATAATTAGAGTGGCACTCAGGAGTGAGGTATAGCAGGGGACAGGCAGAGGAGAAGGAAGAGAAGAGAAAATTGGACTTCAGGTCACCCTGGAGGATTTACCAGAGATTAGCTATTGGCATGGATTTAGTGGGTGACAAAAGAGGGGACAGGGATAGGGATTAGGGGAAAACAGCATGGGCACTTTAATATCCAAAGCCAAAGACCTGTGGGAATTAAAAAGTTGTAGAAATCCTCCAAAGAGAATAAGAGTACCAGAGAGACTGGCAGGGTAGCAGGGTAGAAAGGGATGAGAGCAAAAACAGCAGGACCACAGAAAGATAGAGGTAGCTTTGAGAAAACAGAGAAGGGGAGGGAAAGAAAGTAAGAGAAATAATCATATACTTAAAAGAAAGAGAGAGAGCCTTTTCATCTTTCTGGAAATGACAGAAGAATAGGAGACACAGCATCATGACACAATGAGAGGGGAAGAGGGAGAGACAGAGAGAGATAGAGAGGGAGTGATAAAGAGAGTTGGAGAGAGAGAAGAAAGAGAGAGCGATAGAGAGAGAGCGGTAGAGAGAGGAAAAGGGAGCAGAGGGAGGGGTAGATAGAGACAAACAAGGGAAGTCGACAAAAAAAATATTTGGAGCTTCCCCTGCCCCCTCAACCATCTCTGGGGAACAAGGGAATACGGCAACGGTTCAAAGCCAGGGAGAGAGGGACCGAGAGAGAAAGAGAGAGAGAAAGAGGGAGGGGGAGACTGTTGAATGCACTTGGCCGGTATATTCTAGGGTGATCCAAATCTTGCTTTATCAGACTGTCTGAGAGAGAGAAGAAGACGAGACTGAGGAGGACAGAACATGAGGGAGAGTCTTTCTCGGTCTGTTTTCAAAATCGTTCCATTCTTTTTTAGAGAAAGAGAAGAGAAAACATAAGGGGGAGCTTTGGAGAGAGAAAAGCGAAAGAGGATGGAGGGGGACAAGAGAAAGAGGGGAATTAATGAACTTAGAGACTTCTAAGGGCTGTGGAGATGTTTTTCCTTTCTTAAGAAAAAAAGACTTGTACCAAATAAGAGCAAAAAATGTTTTAACATCTAAACATAGTTGATTCTCTAAATGCTGTTTTTCCACCCTGCAAGTGAGCACTGAAAAGCATATGCGTGAAGAAATCTGATGGACGCGACTGAGATAGATAGAGAAAGGCAAGGCAGAGAATTCTGACATGGTGTCGACCCAAATTGACAGAGTGGGAAGAGGAAGGAGTTGGATATTCAGTGATAGACGCATCTACCACCAAACACAGGTACACTCTGATCAATATTAAGATCAGTCAAAATATCCATCGTCATCATCACAGATTATCATTATCCTGATACATCCATCGTTCATCAGTCTTTATTGATTTGAGACCTCAGTGTGGAGTGTAGTATTCTATCAAATTGCTGTTTATTTATATTCTACTCTATACATTACAGCACCATTTATCAAATCATTGCAAGCTATTGTTATCAAATTGATCATTTGATTGTAAGCTGGTGATCTTTGCTCATTCTGTTATTATAAATGATCACTAATAACTGTCATCGTAAGAATATTTATGGGGCACGTGTATGAATTGCTGTTATTGTATGAAAAACAAAATATCCTTTCTCTTTACATTAATGGACAATTATTATATGCCTACAAAACAGGCCTTTCCTTCTTGACAGCATATCTGCTCCGTTTAAAAACATTGAAATATCAGAATATACCAAAATCAAAATCTCTTTTGAATAATCTCTAATTCCAATTACAACTATAAATGTTTGTAGTTCAAATGTAAATAAATAAATATATTTGCCTATTACAGATGTGCGCTAACAATTATATTGTTCTTGAAATATGTGCCATCATGATTTTTTTCTAAGCAACTGAATAATAATAATAATAATAAGCCACAACACTGCAAACGTCTGCTATAATGACCACAAGCCATACTGTCTCTCATCAATAATCATTCCTCTCTTTACTTTACATACAGTCCAGTGTGTCAGGTAGTCACTTACTAGCTGTGTCACTGTGAGCAAGGTGGAGGTTACTGGAACGGGGAGGGGACAGACACATAAAGGGCACAAAACCCCTGTCTAGAATCAGAGGAGGCTGGGACCAGAGGAAAGAGCATTGCTCAGCTGTAGCTGTTCTCCATGAACAACTGTGCCTGTCGACCGCTTTGCAAATTGTATGTGTGACAGAGAAGAAAATATTTTGCACAGACTCATGAAAAGGAAAGAGGAACTCAAGCAGAAGGAGCAACCTAGATAAGCTGAAATAGAGGGACCTCAGCTGATAGACTAGAGAGTGGAGCAGGGATTCTTTCTTCCAACACAGTACTTCAGCTCCTCACCTGGACAATTCAGTCTCTCAATACAACGTAAGAGGGCAGGGAGTGGAAGAACAGGCAAAAACCTCCTGAGGAAGGAGAGATAGTCATCAATAGAGAGAGAGAGGAGGGGAAGTTCCCCCTCTCTCGACCCAACTCGTTGTCAGGCTGGCTGACACAGCAATGGCGTTCACCTTCGCGGCCTTCTGCTACATGCTCACCTTAGTGCTGTGTGCCGCACTCATCTTCTTCGTCATCTGGCAGGTGAGTTGAGCTCACACACACACTCACCTTAACCATATTTACAAACTCTGGGTGATGGCGGTTAAACCATGTTTCAGCAATATTCTCTTGTTTGCTTTGTGACTCATACCTGAAATAAAGAATTGGTTGGTCTGAGAAATATCTATAATTCTGGGTGAAGACTACTTAACGTAATAGTAGTATGAGACAATGCAATAACTGAAGTCTAGCCATTGGTTGGTGTGAATGTGTGCCCACGTGTCCATCTGTGACACACTATTTATTTTATTAATATCAGTACTGGAAGTGTCTCTCTCTCTCTCTCTCTGTTGTTATAATAAGCACATGTACAGTGCCTTCGGAAAGTATTCAGACCCCTTGACCATTTCCAATTTTGTTACCTTACGGCCTTATTCTAAAATGGATTAAAAACATTTTTCCCTTCATCAATCTACACACAATACCCAATAATGACAAAGCAAAAACAAACCCTTTACTCAGTACTTTGTTGAAGCACCTTTGGCAGTGATTACAACCTCGAGTCTTCTTGGGTATGACGCTACAAGCTTGGCACACCTGTATTTGGGGAGTTTCTCCCATTCTTCTCTGCAGATCCTCTCAAGCTCTGTCAGGTTGGATGGGGATCATTGCTGCACAGCTATTTTCAGGTCTCTCCAAAGATGTTCAATCGGGTTCAAGTTCAGACACCTGTCCCGATGCCACCCCTGCGTTGTCTTGACTGTGTGCTTAGGGTCGTTGTCCTGTTAGAGGAAGGTGAACCTTTGCCCCACCCAGTCTGAGGTCCTGAGCGCTCTGGAGCAGGTTTTCATCAAGGATCCCTCTGTATTTTGCTCCGTTCATCTTTGCCTTGATCCCGACTAGTTAGGTTTCCTCCAGACATGTGCCAGGTGTCCTCCAGATGTGATACTTGGTATTTAGGCCAAATAGTTCAATCTTGGTTTCATCAGACCAGAGAATCTTGTTTTTCATGATCTTAGAGTCTTTAGGTGCCTTTTGGCAAACTCCAAGCGGGTTGTCAGGTGCCTTTTACTGAGGAGTGGAGTGCTGCAGAGATGGTCGTCCTTATGGGAGGTTCTCCTATCTCCACAGAGGAACTCTAGAGCTCTGTCAGAGTGACCACCAGGTTCTTGACTCTTCTCCCCCGATTGCTCACTTTGGCCGGGCGGCCAGCACTAGAAAAGTCTTGGTGGTTCCAAACTTCTTCCATTTCAGAATGATGGAGGCCACTGTGTTCTTGGGGACATTTAATGCTGCAGAACTGTTTTAGGTACCCTTCCCCAGATCTGTGCCTCGACACAATCCTGTCTCTGAGCTCTACAGACAATTCCTTCGACCTCATGGCTTGGTTTTTGATCTGACATTCACTGTCAACTGTGGGACCTTATATAGACAGGTGTGTGCCTTTCCAAATCATGTCCAATCAATAGAATTACCACAGGTGGACTACAATCAAGTTGTAGAAACATCTCAAAGATGATCAATGGAAACAGGATGCATCTGAACTCAATTTCGATGTGATACAGCCTGGATTAAAACCAGAGACTGTAGTGACGCCTCTTGCATTGACATGCAGTGCCTTAGACCGCTGCGCCACTCGGGAGCCCAAAGTTTAGGGGTCTGAGTACTTTCCGATGGCACTGTATGGCACCATAAACAGGAAGTTTATTAATATGAGCTAGTGAAAAGGAATTTAAATTTGAGTAGGAATGGGGAGACAATTAGATGGAGGGCGAGAGAGATATATGTGCATTAATGCAACCTTCATCATAAGGACCAGCCTACTGACTGCAGAATTATGATAGGAATTTGTACAGGCGTCACTGGAGACTTCTTCACAATCAGTATTCTACATGTCTAAAACCTCAGACACAGACTGCACAAAGGCCAGAGCTCATCTCTCTCAGCTATAGCCTTCTGTCGAGGGAGACATTGTTCATTTGAAATTCAACACAGCATTATCAGATCATTACAAAAGACTGGTTTGAAATTACTGTAAGTATTGACTACTAAATTGACTAGTGGGTGAGACTGCACTGCATGTGAGTCAGTCAATGTGTGTGTGTGTCTGTGTTTGTGGGAGAGATGCGTGTGTATGTACCTGTGTGAGAGAAGGGGAAGGTAAAAGGTGGGATAGGGTGTGTGTATGCGTCAGCAACGAACCATGTTATTGAGAATGCTTATCAAACTATCATTTTGTTCCACCCCTTACCCCCATCTGCCTCCATCCATGGTTTGCGACCCCCATCTCTGTGTGTCTTTCAACCAATGAGATGGCTTGTTCACTTCTATAGTAACCATGGTGCCCGCTAAGGGGCTCATCAGATCACCATGGAAACTGTATCTGTTTACTACGAAGAGGAGCGTGAAACAGAGAATAGGGGGTTGTGCTATCCGGGATCCTTGGGACATCCCTACCCTAACCATAACCCGTATCTAACCCTAACGCTTACCGTAACCATTTTACATTTCAACTTCAAAGGGGTAGGGACGTTCCAAGGATCCCGGATAGCAAGGGCCGAGAAGAGGGAGTGGTTTAGATCTATTAGGTGGGAAGGTGTTGTTGAAAGTCAAATACAGATGTGGAGCGTTACATTGGTTTCTGAAAGGGAAATATGGATGTCACAGGGAGAGAGGAATGTTGAGAGGCAGAGAGGGATGCTTAGCTGGAGATCTAAGAAACAGAGAGAAACAGAGAGAGACTAAGGATTTGAAAGATATAAAAGGATGAATGGAGGTATGGGAATTGCAAACTTAATGCGGCAATCAGCAGTTGACACAATAACAGAAGAACTCCCCGCCCCTCGTTTGGTAAAAAGCTAAGGGATGGAGCTGGAAATATGTAGCTATGGATGCAAGGACTGACCAAAATGATAGCTTTAACCATGTTGTGAGGCCATATGGTGTTTGTTTACATTGACTTTGTTTAAAAACATTGGAGTAAAACAAGCTTATATTTCGGGCTCTGATGGGGTATGACAGTTGAGCTAAACTCACGAGGCATTATAAATGATATTCTTCAAGAATCAATGTCTACATATCATTAATTTACAAGTCCAAAATGTTTGTAGCATCTGCAGATTACCCCTTTAAGATGATAAGAAATCTTGTGAAAAGAGGCTAAAAGGGATATGATTGGAATTTAACGAGAATAACACATTGTGAATGTGAAAGAAAACACCATCCATTTACGTTCAATATTAATGTATCTTTATCCAATGCAAATGACAGAAAATGTAACCATATACACTGTACATGTGTTTTTAGATTATTGCGTTTGATGAGCTGTGCACAGACTTCAAGAACCCAATCGATCAGAGCAACCCCACCAGAGCGGTAAGGCCCCCTGCTTTATGAAAGGGAGGGGAGTTCTGTGAAGTGTGACCCAGTTCTATGAGCCCATCTACAGTCACGGCCACTCAGCTGTGAAGAGTAGAGCACTATAGACAGACAGGCAGACAGACAGACACACATAGACTATGGCAATTTATTCAAATAGAAAAACCTTTGTTAATTTATCTATTTATTTATCATGTGTGAAGCATTTACTCAATGTAACGTTGCTTCTATTTTGCCAGTGATATTTTTGCTGAGGGTTCCTTCATCTAAAATAGCTACACAATAATGTTCTGTATCTGACTCTCCATATCTGACTCCCCATATCTGACTCTCCATATCTGACTCTCCATATCTGACTCTTCATATCTGACTCTTATCTGACTCCCCATATCTGACTCTCCATATCTGACTCTCCATATCTGACTCTCCATATCTGACTCTCCATATCTGACTCTCCATATCTGACTCTCCATATCTGACTCTCCATATCTGACTCTCCATATCTGACTCCCCATATCTGACTCTCCATATCTGACTCTCCATATCTGACTCTCCATATCTGACTCCCCATATCTGACTCTCCATATCTGACTCCCCATATCTGACTCTCCATATCTGACTCCCCATATCTGACTCCCCATATCTGACTCTCCATATCTGACTCTCCATATCTGACTCCCCATATCTGACTCCCCATATCTGACTCCCCATATCTGACTCTCCATATCTGACTCTCCATATCTGACTCCCCATATCTGACTCCCCATATCTGACTCTCCATATCTGACTCCCCATATCTGACTCTCCATATCTGACTCCCCATATCTGACTCCCCATATCTGACTCCCCATATCTGACTCCCATTATCTGACTCCCCATATCTGACTCTTCATATCTGACTCCCCATATCTGACTCCCCATATCTGACTCCCCATATCTGACTCCCATTATCTGACTCCCCATATCTGACTCTTCATATCTGACTCCCCATATCTGACTCCCCATATCTGACTCTCCATATCTGACTCCCCATATCTGACTCCCCATATCTGACTCCCCATATCTGACTCCCCATATCTGACTCTCCATATCTGACTCCCCATATCTGACTCTCCTTTCTCTCTGTTCACTTTTCAGAGGGAAAGAATTCTGAATATTGAAAGAATATGCAACTTGCTGCGGAAGGTCAGTAAGTGGCTCGAAGGCACGCACACACACACACACACACACACACACACACACACACACACACACACACACACACACACACACACACACACACACACACACACACACCACACACACACACACACACACACACCTTGTGGGAGAGAAGATCTACGCATCTATTTACAGGACTGAGACGGATTGATTCACATCTTCCCTTCCTGCCTGTAGCCCACCTTCTCATTCTCTCTCTTACTCTCACACACACACACACACACACACACACACACACACACACACACACACACACACACACACACACACACACACACACACACACACACACACACACACACACACACACACACACACACACACACACACACACACACACACTATAATTACCTGGCTTTCTATACTGCCACCACTCTCTAATTTTCTCTGTCAGTGTTAATGGACAAGCTGTAGAGTCGATGAGGGGAGATTGAAGGAGGGAACACCTGGAGGCCAGCAGGCTTTTATGAAAATCATAACTGATCCCTGCCACTCTCATTCCATATGAAAATCATAACTGATCCCTACCACAATCATTCCATATGAAAATCATAACTGATCCCTGTCACAATCATTCCATATGAAAATCATAACTGATCCCTTCCACAATCATTCCATATGAAAATCATAACTGATCCCTACCACAATCATTCCATATGAAAATCATAACTGATCCCTACCACAATCATTCCATGTGAAAATCATAACTGATCCCTGCCACAATCATTCCATATGAAAATCATAACTGATCCCTACCACAATCATTCCATGTGAAAATCATAACTGATCCCTACCACAATCATTCCATGTGAAAATCATAACTGATCCCTGCCACAATCATTCCATATGAAAATCATAACTGATCCCTACCACTCTCATTCCATATGAAAATCATAACTGATCCCTACCACAATCATTCCATGTGAAAATCATAACTGATCCCTACCACAATCATTCCATGTGAAAATCATAACTGATCCCTGCCACAATCATTCCATATGAAAATCATAACTGATCCCTACCACTCTCATTCCATATGAAAATCATAACTGATCCCTGCCACTCTCATTCCATATGAAAATCATAACTGATCCCTACCACTCTCATTCCATATGAAAATCATAACTGATCCCTACCACAATCATTCCATGTGAAAATCATAACTGATCCCTGCCACTCTCATTCCATATGAAAATCATAACTGATCCCTACCACTCTCATTCCATATGAAAATCATAACTGATCCCTGCCACTCTCATTCCATATGAAAATCATAACTGATCCCTACCACTCTCATTCCATATGAAAATCATAACTGATCCCTGCCACTCTCATTCCATATGAAAATCATAACTGATCCCTGCCACTCTCATTCCATATGAAAATCATAACTGATCCCTGCCACTCTCATTCCATATGAAAATCATAACTGATCCCTGCCACTCTCATTCCATATGAAAATCATAACTGATCCCTACCACTCTCATTCCATATGAAAATCATAACTGATCCCTACCACTCTCATTCCATATGAAAATCATAACTGATCCCTACCACTCTCATTCCATATGAAAATCATAACTGATCCCTACCACTCTCATTCCATATGAAAATCATAACTGATCCCTACCACTCTCATTCCATATGAAAATCATAACTGATCCCTACCACTCTCATTCCATATGAAAATCATAACTGATCCCTGCCACTCTCATTCCATATGAAAATCATAACTGATCCCTGCCACTCTCATTCCATATGAAAATCATAACTGATCCCTACCACTCTCATTCCATATGAAAATCATAACTGATCCCTACCACTCTCATTCCATATGAAAATCATAACTGATCCCTGCCACTCTCATTCCATATGAAAATCATAACTGATCCCTGCCACTCTCATTCCATATGAAAATCATAACTGATCCCTGCCACTCTCATTCCATATGAAAATCATAACTGATCCCTGCCACTCTCATTCCATATGAAAATCATAACTGATCCCTGCCACTCTCATTCCATATGAAAATCATAACTGATCCCTGCCACTCTCATTCCATATGAAAATCATAACTGATCCCTACCACTCTCATTCCATATGAAAATCATAACTGATCCCTACCACTCTCATTCCATATGAAAATCATAACTGATCCCTGCCACTCTCATTCCATATGAAAATCATAACTGATTCCTACCACTCTCATTCCATATGAAAATCATAACTGATCCCTACCACTCTCATTCCATATGAAAATCATAACTGATCCCTGCCACTCTCATTCCATATGAAAATCATAACTGATCCCTACCACTCTCATTCCATATGAAAATCATAACTGATCCCTGCCACTCTCATTCCATATGAAAATCATAACTGATCCCTACCACTCTCATTCCATATGAAAATCATAACTGATCCCTACCACTCTCATTCCATATGAAAATCATAACTGATCCCTACCACTCTCATTCCATATGAAAATCATAACTGATCCCTACCACTCTCATTCCATATGAAAATCATAACTGATCCCTACCACTCTCATTCCATATGAAAATCATAACTGATCCCTGCCACTCTCATTCCATATGAAAATCATAACTGATCCCTACCACTCTCATTCCATATGAAAATCATAACTGATCCCTACCACAATCATTCCATATGAAAATCATAACTGATCCCTACCACTCTCATTCCATATGAAAATTGCAGCTTTTTAAAAGCATTTTGTCCTGAAGTGTTTCTGATAACGACATTTGCATTTGTGTGGTGTTCACTCTATTTGTATGTTTTATTTCTAGCTGGTGGTGCCAGAGTACTCCATACATGGGCTGTTCTGCCTGATGTTCATGTGTGCTGGGGAGTGGGTCACCCTGGGCCTAAACATCCCCCTGCTCTTCTACCATCTCTGGAGGTACACATACGACACAAAACGACACAAAACGACACAACACGACATGCCAAGACGCAACAAGACATGACACAAGACACAACACGACACGACACAACATGACACGACAAGACACAAACAACATGACATGACACAACACAAACAACATGACATGACACAACACAACACGAACGACACAACACAACACAAGACAACACGACACAACACGAACGACACAACACAAGACAACACGACACAACAGGACACGACACAACATGACACGACACAACACAAACAAGACACAACACAAACAACATGACACGACACAACAAAAACAACATGACATGACACAACACAAAACAACACAACACAACACAACACAAGACAACACAACACAAACAACATAACACAACACAACAAAAACAACATGACATGACACAACAAAAACAACATGACATGACACAACACAAAACAACACAACACAACACAAGACAACACGACACAACAGGACACAACACAAACAACATAACACAACACAACAAGACACGACACAAATCGACACAACAACACAACACGACACAACACGAACAATACGACACAACACAACAGAAACAACATTACATGACACAACAGAAACAACACTAACAACACAACACGAACGACACAACACAACACGAACAACATGACACAACACAACACAAATGACACAACATGACACAACCACTCTCTCAAACAGGATGCTTTTTAGTTGTTTTTGTTGTAAGAATGCTCTCTCTCGTCAGGTATTTCCATCGGCCGGCAGATGGGTCAGAGGTGATGTATGACCCTGTCAGTGTGATGAATGCAGACATCCTGAACTACTGTCAGAAGGAGTCCTGGTGTAAGCTGGGCTTCTACCTGCTCTCCTTCTTCTACTACCTGTACAGGTGAGGTCAGATTAATCAAGCTATTGATCATCAGTCCAGGCAAGTTCATTGGTGAATGGGAGCCTCCTCTTCTTACTGCACAATAACTGCTGTCACTCAGACCTAAAAAAAAAGAGTGACAGGGGACATGATGTTATTGCTTGGCAACATCACATTCCTTCTAACATTGCTGTCCTTCTTTCCTATTTTCTGCCTCTCTCTGTCCTTGGCAGTATGGTCTACGCCTTGGTGAGTTTCTAAACACAGAATAGAAGACAAAGCGACAAAGAGGAGATTGAAAGACCGTAAAAGAGATAGAGCATGCAAGACTAAGACTGGGTGATGTCACTCACCCTTCTTTCTCACCACCCATTACTCCATCATAGACCCTGTTTTGCTCTCCTCAAATCTTTGGATGGAGGGACAAACATTGGAGGACATTGTGAGGAAATTAGGCAAAGTAAAGAGACATTTTTGAGGCTGCTCAGACACTGCCGAGACATAGAAGAGGAGGCGCAGACAGTGAGGAGGAATGAAATAATGAAGAGAAAGAGAGAACACATCTTAGCCTGTGTACGGGATGCCTTGATCTGACCACATCACGTCTTAAGGGCTGCGGGTCTGCTATTCTTAGTGATACTGTCACTCAACTGTGAATTTATAACGTTTGTGTTGCCTAAGTCCTAGCGTAGATGTTGCGGATTCATACATCAATATCCTTCCATTCCAATAAACCTCACCATTTTAGAAAATAAACATGTATTTAGTTATTCTACTAATTTGGTTATTATTAATTATTTCAATAATTCAGTACTTGTGGTAAATCATATTCAGAGGATATGAATAGTTAGTTGTTTAAGCAAATAAATACACAGTTCAATGCTACTATTTTGATCCAGAGTGATAGCAATTGTGTTATTCACAAATATCTAATATACGTCATTTATGAAGTCAACAACACAAACACACAATATGAACTGAACATTACGAACACAACATGAAACAATGGAGCAAGCCAAGAGGAGGAATAACAAGCTGTAACACTGTTTTGATTATGATGCAATGGCCATAAGCTTCTGCGAAGGATCACGGACACCCTGGAGCAATGTTTGAGTCTAGGTCCATCCCAATCAAGGCACTATCTCCCAGCCCCCGTTCCTGCCCAGGGCAAACAGGCGGATTTCATTCCAACAGAAAATGATTCAGGACTGAAGGGAATGTTTTAGCTCTGACCGAGTTGGTACTTGGGTGTTTAAAAGTATTCTGTGTTTGTCTGTTCTGTTCTAGGCAGCAAGGGATGATTTCACCTGGACTTTCCATGCTCTGTGCTCAGTGATTCTAGATCCTAGAAATCTCATTCAAGAAAAGCAATAGCTAGGAGCGATTACTGTACATGGGATCATATTTCCTCTGTGGACTAATACTGTGTGACACAAATAACTGATGAGGCTGCTGAAGATGCTGGTGTTGATAGGGTTCCAATGATGACTGTGTCCTGCGCAGAAACGCGTCTCACATAGAACATTATGGTGGGACATACATACAGTAACTGTTCTCACTCATAGGTGTCACGGTGAATGTTGTCAGACACTTTAGTCTTCGGTTCATTTCAAAGCCGTGACTTAGCTGGTGCTGTCCTCATCGTCATGAATCCATAGCGCTATGGACATAGCGCCTTCGTACATCAGCTGAGATATCAGATATCAGCTGATGTACGAAGGGCTATGTGTAGATCATTCATAATGATCGGACTGTGTGATGTTAAAATCATTAGAAAAATGAGTAATACTGGAACTTGAAAAATACATGTAAAAACTGAGTGATTATTTATTATAAGTTGACCATAATTGTAGTAATGAATTGTTTACAACAGTTGTGATCAGTTGGCATCTGAACACACACAGAGCCCTGCATTATAATGGAGCCACTCACATTTGAGTAATGTGTCAATATTGTTCAGCTAGGTTTCTTGTGCCAAGACACATACAGTATGTTGATCCTGACAGTTCCCTCTAAAAAAGGACAACAACTTCTCAACCCCTGCCAACAATGTGAGTCAATCACAGACAATTGCTAAAGCACAAAATGGCGGGTCACAGAGGAGGGGAAATATAGCTAGGCTGACCATCAATGACTGTCATAATGCAGTTCATCAGAATGAATGGATGAATATATATTTAAGAATAACTATTTGTAACTGTCTTCTATACATCTCTCATCACTGTATGCTATATTTGTTGGTGCGGTAGTTTGTATTCATTAGAATACAATATGATATACAGGTCACAAACAGCAATTCACATATTATAATAAAATAGCAATGTGTTAAAATATTATGTGGTACAACTACTGTGTTTTTCGTCTTTTCTAAAACTATATTTTCTTGAACAATTCTTTGTTAAGAATTGGATTCATTGGTCCAGTTGTAGTGCACTGGGTGTTCATAGTTAAAAATGCAAATGAAAGAAATTCAATGCATGATTGGGAGGTGAAGGATCTGTCTCAATAGCTGTAAGTAACAGGTGATCAAAAGAACATTGGAAGATCGAAAAGGAGACGTATTCTGAAGGCCATACTTTGTTATGTCTCAATCCCAAGATAATCTGTTTGCTATGGACTCGAGGGAACCTGGAATAGTACAATAAACAGGAGCTCAGGATTGTACATCTACAAGAGAGCAAGTATGATGGAGGAAGTGAGTGTGTTAATTATGGGGGTTGGAGGGGAGAGTGGGTGAGGGAGAGTTGGAGAGGTAGAGACAGGCAACCGGACATAGACTGCATCTCATTATATGGTGTCACCATGGCAACATAATTGTGTTAGATTCCTATTGACTCACCCTGTCTCTGCCTCACTCTGTTGCTCTCACTCAAATCTCAGAATCAAATCCAAAATAGACTTTACATGCATGGCAGCACTGAAGTATAGGTAGATGCATGATACAGCAAATACATTGTTATCACTTATCTTATTCAACTCAGATGCACAGCAAACCATCTCTCTACATTACTCACATACACCCACACACACACACACACACACACACACACACACACACACACACACACACACACACACACACACACACACACACACACACACACACACACACACACACACACACACACACACACACACACACACACACACACACACACACACACACACACACACAAAACCACACGCACGCACACACACACACACAAAGACAAACACACACACCCACAAACACACACACAAACACACATATGCACAGACACACACACACACACAAGTCATATTATATACACACCACACGTTTATGTAAGCATGCACATAAATGCCCTCTCTCCTTACACTCTCTCAGATACTTAACAGTCCATACCATATATTTCATTCATTCTAGGCCCCCCCTACCCTCCGAAATAATCATTTTCTCAACTCCGTCCCTGCATTCTCTCCCTCCTCTCTGCCTCCAGAGAGTAGTTGCCATGGAAACTGGTTACAATTGATAAGTTTGAAACATAAAGTACGCGCTTGGCATATGCACACACACACTCACTCTCTTTCTCTCTCTCTCTCTCTCTCTCTCTCTCTCTCACACACACACACACACACACACACACACACACACACACACACACACACACACACACACACACACACACACACACACACACACACACACACACACACACACACACACACACACACACACACACACACACACACACACACACACACACACTTTCTCTTTCTCTTTCTCACTCTCTCTCACACACACACACACACACACACACACACACACACACACACACACACACACACACACACACACACACACACACACACACACACACACACACACACACACACACACACACACACACACACACACACACACACACACACAATTGAAACTACACTAGGATTTCTACATGGTGCATATACTCTACTCCCCACATTATAAAGTGTAAGCAAAGCAAGACATCAGGCAATATTATGACTCAGACATTGTGTGACCTCACAAACAGGGAATAGTCAAAGTAATTGGTGGTATGTCATGCCCATTGAAGTACAGTTGGTAAAATGGCTGATTAACACTTAGCTAAAATATTGGGTTTCTAGAAGTGAACTCATCACCTATATTTGGAATTAATTCCACAGGAACAGTCAGAGAGAAGGGGGATGCAAAATTGGGGGGAGATACAGTGGGGCAAAAAAGTATTTAGTCAGCCACCAATTGTGCAAGTTCTCCCACTTAAAAAGATGAGAGAGGCCTGTAATTTTCATCATAGGTATACTTCAACTATGACAGACAAAATGAGAAAAGAAAATCCAGAAAATCACATTGTAGGATTTTTTATGAATTTATTTGCAAATTATGGTGGAAAATAAGTATTTGGTCACCTACAAACAAGCAAGATTTCTGGCTCTCACAGACCTGTAATTTATTCTTTAAGAGGCTCCTCTGTCCTCCACTCGTTACCTGTATTAATGGCACCTGTTTGAACTTGTTATCAGTATAAAAGACACCTGTCCACAACCTCAAACAGTCACACTCCAAACTCCACTATGGCCAAGACCAAAGAGCTGTCAAAGGACACCAGCAACAAAATTGTAGACCTGCACCAGGCTGGGAAGACTGAATCTGCAATAGATAAGCAGCTTGGTTTGAAGAAATCAACTGTGGGAGCAAGTATTAGGAAATGGAAGACATACAAGACCACTGATAATCTCCCTCGATCTGGGGCTCCACGCAAGATCTCATCCCATGGGGTCAAAATGATCACAAGAACGGTGAGCAAAAATCCCAGAACCACACGGGGGGACCTAGTGAATGACCTGCAGAGAGCTGGGACCAAAGTAACAAAGCCTACCATCAGTAACACACTGCGCCGCCAGGGACTCAAATCCTGCAGTGCCAGACGTGTCCACCTGCTTAAGCCAGTACATGTCCAGGCCCATCTGTAGTTTGCTAGAGAACATTTGGATGATCCAGAAGAAGATTGGGAGAATGTCATATGGTCAGATGAAACCAAAATATAACTTTTTGGTAAAAACTCAACTCGTCGTGTTTGGAGGACAAAGAATGCTGAGTTGCATCCAAAGAACACCATACCTACTGTGAAGCATGGGGGTGGAAACATCATGCTTTGGGGCTGTTTTTCTGCAAAGGGACCAGGACGACTGGTCCGTATAAAGGAAAGAATGAATGGGGCCATGTATCGTGAGATTTTGAGTGAAAACCTCCTTCCATCAGCAAGGGCATTGAATATGAAATGTGGCTGGGTCTTTCAGCATGACAATGATCCCAAACACACCACCCGGGCAACGAAGGAGTGGCTTCGTAAGAAGCATTTCAAGGTTCTGGAGTGGCATAGCCAGTCTCCAGATCTCAACCCCATAGAAAATCTTTGGAGGGAGTTGAAAGTCCGTGTTGCCCAGCAACAGCCCCAAAACATCACTGCTCTAGAGGAGATCTGCATGGAGGAATTGGCCAAAATACCAGCAACAGTGTGTGAAAACCTTGTGAAGACTTACAGAAAACGTTTGACCTCTGTCATTGACAACAAAGGGTATATTACAAAGTATTGAGATAAACTTTTGTTATTGACCAAATACTTATTTTCCACCATAATTTGCAAATAAATTCATAAAAAATCCTACAATGTGATTTTCTGGATTTTTTTCCTCTCATTTTGTCTGTCATAGTTGAAGTGTACCTATGATGAAAATTACAGGCCTCTCTCATCTTTTTAAGTGGGGGAACTTGCACAATTGGTGGCTGACTAAATACTTTTTTGCCCCACTGTATGAATGACATATTATAGAAGAATTCTGATAGTTACACCTGGCCAGAAATAAGAAAATACTTTAACTGGAAGGGAAGGAGAGATGGGGAAGTGGATAGAGAAAAGGTTGACAAATTGCTGGGGGTTAGAAAAGACAGGGCGCTGTGGAAATATCTGGGTAAGAGAGACATGGGAGTCTGGATGGGGTTATTAAACAACTGGGCATGGACTGTAAAGACAAATGAGGGCATTAAATACTGTCCATTTGGTCTGTGTCTGTTGAGGATCTGTCATGATGCGACAGCCTAGTTTAAATATGCAGGTTACATGTAATCTATGAGCAAAGCATGTCAGAGATGAATGAACTAAACTGGTTGATACCAGACTCAGTAAGCTGAAGATGTGTGTATGTGTGTCATGTACTTTGTTCCCAGTGAGTCAATATGTCTGGAGACAAGCATGGTTCCCTGAATAAGAAACGCAGCCTATGCATAACATCTGCGTATCATCACTTTTTTTGGCAGCAGTAAATGCTATACTAACTCACAAATAGATTTCCCCAATCTGCAGCCAAATCTGCAACATGCAACTGAAGAAGCAAGACTTTTTCACTGTGGCTTGTTTTCTACTAAAGCTCTCAGTAAAAGGCACATGCTCACTAATATGCCAAGAGAGGTATATTAACACATACTGTATTCCTTCCCACTTTATCTCTCTCTAACACACACACACACACACACACACACACACACACACACACACACACACACACACACACACACACACACACACACACACACACACACACACACACACACACACACACACACACACACACACACACACACACACACACACACACACACACACACACACACACGCACGCACGCACGCACACATGCACACATGCACAAATACACACCACTGCTTCCCATTTGTACCCAAAAATGCAAACTGAAGAGAGCCCAGATCCATCAATGAACATGTTGTATGTGTTTCAGATTATAGCAAACATACAGTAGTTGAAAACAACAATAGGCATGTCCTGTCGCTCCTCAGTCTCATCTGTTTGATGCTGTGTCATGCTATGAAATATAACACTGGAACAGCTGGGGAATGGGGCTACGTGTTGGTGTGAAGAATGCTACCAATTCTGTTTCTGAGCTATGCACAAACACACAAGCATTAATATTCAAGAATACTGGAATACTCTCAGACAAAAATGTACTAGGACAAACAGAGTGGGACAGGATTTAAACCACAATCAGACAAAGAATGTACACATGGATGTTGACTCTTGTGCACATAGCACCTTCGGGAAACACGGGTGTCATGGCAACGGGAACTGGCATCTGCAAGCGTTACTGTTGCAATTAGAGAGGAAAGGAATGGAAGATCAGATGGGGTAGGTGTGGGGGTGGGATGGAGGAGGGGATGGGGTAGGGGTGTGGGGGGATGTAGGATGGAATGGGGTATGGAGGATGGGATGGGTGGAGGATGGGATGGTGTAGGGGTGTGGGGTATGGAGGATGGGATCAGATAGGGGTGGCGGTGAGGTGGAGGATAGGATGAGGTAATTGTCTGGGTGGGGTGGAGGATGGGATGAGGTAGGTGTAGGATGGGATGAAGGATGGGATGAGGCAGGGATGGGGGGTGGAGGATGAGATGAGGCAGGTGTGTGGGGGTGAGGTGGAGGATGGGGTGGGGGTTGGGATGGAGGATGAGGTAGGGGTGGGGTGTGGAGGATGGGATGGGATGGGGTATGTGTGGTTGGGATGAGGTAGGGTTGGCGGTGAGGTGGAGGATGGGAAGAGGTGGTTGTGGGGGTGGGATGGAGGATGGGGTAGGTGTGGGGGGTGGGACGGAGGATGGGATGGGGTGGGGTAGGTGTGGGGGTTGGGATGGAGGAGGGGATGGGGTAGGTGTGGGGGGATGGGATGGAGGATGGGGTAGGTGTGGGGGTGGGATGGAGGATGGGATGGGGTAGGGGTGGGTGGGTGGGATGGAGGATGGGATAGGGTAGGGGTGGGTGGGTGGGTGTGATGGAGAATGGGATGGGGTAGGTGTGGGGGGTGGATAAAAGTGTCATTATTGACTCAGCTATCATGGAAGAAGGGAGGGAGGGAAAAAGAGTGAGGGGAAAATGTAATGTGCTGTTATGTATTTTGTGTAAAATGTTACACATAATTCTAAAGGGTCAGAGTGTTACAGTACGCCTAGGGCTAAGAGATATTTTGGAAAAGAAAGACAAAGTACAAAGTACTGAGTCTAAAAACTGTGAGGAATAAAATACTTGTCTTAGAAAGAAATAAAGCACACTGCCTCACTTACAGCAACATGTACTTCTAGTAACATTTTAAAAAGCAGATTGGTCAGACATTAAATATCTTATATTGTTAAAATATGTATAAAATGGTATACACATGTTATTATCAGTGATGGACCTTTAAACAGTACAAAAAATGTCACGGGGGTCTCTAGTTTTGAAAATGATAATTGCTCACAATGTCACCAACTCTTGAAGAGTTAGGAGTACATTTTAGCACATAATATCACAGCAGAACTGCGAGTTCTATTATGTATTTTTAGCAAGTTACATTAGCTGGCACTGAACCTTAACAATCTTTCTCCTTCCACCCTACCTGACACTGATGAATACATATTATCAGCACTTATCAGCACTCAATACACCCCCACACACTATGACTCACACATATACACACACACACACACACACACACACACACACACACACACACACACACACACACACACACACACACACACACACACACACACACACACACACACACACACACACACACACACACACACACACACACACACACACTTTCTGCCAATGTGCACACGGCAACACAGGTGATTTTCTGAAGAGAAAGTGTACCGAACAGTACTGTATTTGACCAAAAAAAGACGCTACTTGACTGACACTTGGTGGTTTTGAGTGGAAATTGCACAATTAAGCTTATCGTCAGTGGTCCCTACGCATTAAAAAATTGTGTTAATAATGCATCATCTTACATTTACATTAAAATATTGGTCAACACAAACAGGAATATGGTCCACTTCTTGAATTAAAAAAGAAAAACGTGGTTTGACATGACATCTCATAACTCACCGAAAAAAGGTTGTATAAAGAAGGGTAGGCTATCCCATAATGCACTGCATATGTCTGTCAGCGGACATTGAGCACCTCCTAATGAACTTACTAGCTAACAGTCACAACAAAAACAGAACAGTGTATTGCTAATTAAGAACATACTCTCAATACGTCTTAGAAGGAGGATACATACAAGCCTAACATAATGAGTGGTCTACGCACTGTCCTGTTCTCTACTGGGTTTGTCGGTGTGGTAGGCATTGGATATGGAATGTGGTCAGTGATTACACCAGGAGAGGAAAGGAAGAGGGAAATGCTCAAGGTAGGCCGCTAACAATGCACTTGACTTACACAGCACTGACTTTTTAAACCGAGCAAAGGACTGCTTGTCATTTGTTAGTCAGATGTGTAATGATTTGTGCATTACATTTAATTTTTTTGTAAATGGTAAATGGCTTGCCAGTAGCTTCACCTGTCAGACATAGATAGTTACATGACGCTGTGGTTCTCTCTTTGCGCACTTGTCCGAGAGAAGGTTCTCCTAGTGGTGCTTGTTGCTTAATTCAGTGGTTCCCAAACTGGGGGGTGCGAGGGGTCAGTGTAAGAATGCACAAGGTGCAATTTCGAAAGTGCATCAACAGTTTTCCTCTTATGTCAGTCATTGCAGACCTTGGAGAGCTATTTATAACTTGTCAGAAATGTCCAGATCAACTACCCCACGTCAAGCTGTTTTTTTTTGCTAGTTTTTTAAGCCCATTGATTTTGTTGTAATGTTTAAGTCACTCGGATATCACAGGAACACACATAAGACATGGAAAATGTGTAGAATTTCAGGAAATAAGCTTTAAACTTGCAAAATGACAGAAGGGGGACCTGAGTGAAGAGTTTGGGAACCACTGGGTTACTTAATGAGCCATAGAATGGCATAGTCTGTCACTAATACTCACCAGAGACAGAAGAGAAAGTGCTGATAGAAATGTCATTTTTGAATATATTTTTCATTTCTGTTATTTTACCAGGTAAGTTGACTGAGAACACGTTCTCATTTACAGCAATGACCTACAGCAATTTACAGCAACGACCTGGGGAATAGTCATGTGGATTGGAACATGCAATCATGTCCGTTTTCTATATTTAATTTCTATCTGCAACCATCTGCAATTGCCTCCCACTGAAAAAGGCCTCCTGATGGTTTCCTGGTCTGAATCAAACGTTGAAAGGAATAAGAAACAGCACAGCAGACAGTCTTCAATAACATTATACCTTGCTTTGTTTTGGTGTCAGCTTCTGTTGCATTATCTGTATGCAGTATCAGCTTTGCATTCACCTCGGCTATGAAAAGCCAACTGACATTTACTCCTGGGGTGCTGACCTGTTGCACCCTCGACAACCACTGTGATTATAATTATTTGACCCTGCTGGTCATCCATGAACATTTGAACATCTTGGCCATGTTCTGTTAATGTCCACCCGGCACAGCCAGAAGAGGACTGGCCACCCCTCATAGCCTGGTTCCTCTCTAGGTTTCTTCCTAGGTTCTGGCCTTTCTAGGGAGTTTTTCCTAGCCACTGTGCTTCTACACCTGCATTGCTTGCTGTTTGGGGTTTTAGGCTGGGTTTCTGTACAGCACTTTGAGATATCAGCTGATGTAAGGAGGGCTTTTATAAATACATTTGATTTGACCTGCTCTTTTTCCAATCTGACCATCAGAATCTACCCGAAGCTAACCCACTGAGAATGGAGGAGACAAGGAAGAGGAACGCCCTCATGATGCAGGTGCTGAAGGAAGCTGCAGAGACCGATGACAACATTGCGAGAGGATTGGGCCCTATGAGATCCCAGAAATAGTCATGCTCACATGCTGGTCATGTTCTCCAACTCCGACATCACATGCATCATCCAATGGTTACGTGCCATGTCATCGACTGTGCCGTCAGGCACCAGATTGATACAACGTGGTTAGCTGATACGTAAAAAAACCCTATCCAGATCTGACATGTGACGTCTGAGCAGGGGAACCAGACCATTGTCTTCACATTGATTTGAAAGACGTGGGGAAGAGACCATACTATTACAGATGACACACCAGTAAACCTGAGCTTTACCACTTCCTCTTAAGAGACAAGATTATATTGGCTAAGTGTTTGCATTTGTGTTGAGTATGAATGAGTGTAAGGGACGTTAAGTACTTTGTTTCACTGAATAAGAAAGTGCTGAAAATAAGAGGCAATGGTTCCCAAACTTCAACTTGAACACATGCTCTGTTATATTGAAACAAAGCATATTTATTACAATAATAGTGTTGTATATAATTCATTAATCATTTTTGCTCGATGAACGTGCTTGTGATGGTCCCAACAATGTATGGCTAATAAAATGTAAACAATCCTGCCTAGTTTTGTATGTTGGATATTTTCTGTTACATTTTGTAAAACCAATTCGATTTCATGGATAGAGTAACGTTTTTAAATGATGTTTACATGATCATGAATATAATTCTGTTGGCACTTGTCAGCGGACCACTGTTGGACCCTTTTACCGGTTGCACCCATTTCCGGCTTTAGAAAATGACGTTCATTTCAACTGATGTCGAAGGTTGCGGTCAGATTCATGCACAACACATGCAGTCGTAATCGTCATACCTGAGTGGTCGTAACTGGGATCGGGGGATTACATTTTTAACTGTCTGATGTACGTTTTAATAATAAGTGATTATAGTAATTTGTCAAGTTAGCGGCTTGGTAATTATCACGTCAAGCCAAGCACAGCTAACGAGCTAGTTAGCATAAATCCATTTTTTTGACAATGTCAACACCAGAGCCATTTCCCGTACCACCGGGCTCAGTATCACCTGCAGCGGGTCAAATGTTTGGGAGCTGCTGGAGTTGTCGGATTCTTTCAGGTGGAGGTCTGCTGTTAGGAGCTGGATATGTCTTCCTAGCCGCCCGAAAAGTAATGCGCCAAGGTGGGACAACCTCAATTGGAACTGTCGCACAAGTCGCGTTTGCAGCAAGTGAGTAATTGTGATTTATTGGCAGCATGTTTACATGTTCAGTGACAAGAAAAAGTATGTGAACCCTTTGGAAACACTCAGATTTCTGCATAAATTAGTCATAAAATGTCATCTTATCACCTAGGTCACAACAAATGAGCGTTTGCTTAAAGTAACACACAAACAATGATACATTTGCATGTCTTTATAGAACACACTGTGTAAACTTTCACAGTGCAGGGTGGGAAAAGTACGTGAAGCCTTGGATTTAATAACTGTTTGATCCTCCTTCGGCAGCAATAACCTCAACCAAACGTTTTCTGTAGTTGCGGATCAGACCTGCACAACAGTCAAGAGGAATTTTGGACCATTCCTCTTGACAAAACTGTTTCAGTTCAGCAATGTTCTTTGGATGTCTGGTGTGAACTGCTAACTTGAGGTCCTGCCACAGCATCTCAAATCAGGTTGAGGTCAGGACTCTGACTGGGCCACTCCAGAAGGTGTATTTTCTTCCATCGAAGCCATTCTATTGTTGATTTACTTCCGTTCTGGGTCATTGTCCTGTTGCATCCCCCAACTTCTGTTGAGCTTCAATTGGTGGAAATATAACATTATCCTGCAAAATGTCTTGATAAACTTGAATTAATTTTTCCGTTGACAATTGCAAACTGTCCAGGCTGAGGCAGCAAAGCAGCTTCAAACCATGATGCTCCCTCCACCATACTTTACAGTTGGGAGGTTTTCAATGTTGGTGTGCTGTGCCTTTTATTCTCCACACATAGTGTTGTGTGTTCCTTCCAAACAACTCAACTGTCCACAGAATATTTTGTCAGTAGCGCTGTGGAATATCCAGGGGCACGTTTGCAAACTTCAGACATGCAGCAGTGTTTTTTTTAGACAGCAGTGGCTTCTTCCTTGGTGTACTCCCATGAACACCATTCTTGTTTAGTGTTTCACATATCGTAGACTTGCCAGAGATGTAGGCATGTTCCAGAGATTTCTGTAAGTCTTTAGCTGACAATCTAGGATTCTTCTTTACCTCATCGAGCATTCTGCGTTTTGCCCTTGCAGTCATCTTTGCAGTACGGCCACTCCTAGGGAGAGTAGCAACAGTGCTGAACTTTCTCCATTTATATACAATTTGTCTTACCGTGGACTGATTAACATCAAGGCTTTTAGAGATACTTTTGTAACCCTTTCCAGCTTTATGCAAGTCAACAATTCTTGATCTATTTTGTTCAAGGCATGGCTCACATTAGGCAATGTTTCTTGTGAATAGCTATCTCAAATTTTGTTAATGTTTTTATAGGGCAAGGCAGCTCTAACCAACATCTCCAATCTCATCTCAATGATTGGACTCCAGGTTAGCAGACTCATGACTCCAACTAGCTTTTGGAGAAGTCATTAGCCTAGGGGTTCATATACTTTTTCCAAAGATGATCAGATCAAATTTGATTACCAATTTATGCAGAAATCCAAAGGGTTCACATACTTTTTCATGACACTATCTCCTGCATTGTATTAGCAGCAGGAATTTATCCAACATTACTAAGGTGAAAGCAAAGGCAAGAGCTATGATGAGTTGAAGCTATTCAAAGTATTCTTGCAGGGCCTCTGAGGTGCAGTCAACTCAATATTTCTGTTTCAGGTTTGGCTGCTTGGGGAGTCGTGGTCATCGCTGACCCTGTGGGGAAATCACACAGGAAGGCTTGAAGATGCTCTGACAGATGGAATTATTTGAAGCTGCTGAAGTATAAGCCATGGTCATATCCAAGATCACTTTGACAGATAGTGATCTTAGCATAATGGATGAGAACATGCCAAAGA
Source organism: Oncorhynchus gorbuscha (assembly GCF_021184085.1). Classification (NCBI taxonomy): domain Eukaryota; kingdom Metazoa; phylum Chordata; class Actinopteri; order Salmoniformes; family Salmonidae; genus Oncorhynchus; species Oncorhynchus gorbuscha. The sequence goes on from NC_060192.1 coordinate 25,591,755, forward strand.
CTATTCTCATCATCTGTCAGTGTGACTTGTCTATAATACATTAAATAAATTGAGAACATGTGCACTTGGAACTACCTTGTGCAAGTAAGAATTTCATTGGATGATATATACCATGCGTATCCTGTACATACAACTGATACAACTTGAACTACCCTGTGTTCATGCCACCATGACTGTATTTAGACAGGTAGTCCAATTCGGATCATTCTCACTAAAATTGTATTTTTACCCATCAGATAAGCTCTGAAAAAGTTCAGATTTGTCAAGAGACCAGTTATTGGGAAAAATATCAGAATTGGAATCTTGAGTCCATTTCATCTACTTCTGAACCATGAGAAAGACAGCCAATCATACAACTGTTCAATTCACCCAATGTAAAGGAACCATCAAATTGGTGCAGAGTACCACTCTTTCCTCACTGAGTTTTATTGTATTTCATCCCAGTGACAAATGTAATTATAAATGACAGATATTGCTCCCAGTCCATTGCTCACACTGCATGCATGGTCATGTCAATGTTGAACTGTGATGAGACAGCAGAAACAAGGCTTTGGGAAAATAATTTTATGAGTTGGCATTGGGTCCCTTCTTCTTGCCAAATGTTGGTACCACGTTCACAAAGCGCCTATTATACTGGATCCTCCTTTTAGCCCTACCAGTCTTCTTTTTCTTCTTCTCTTGCTTATCCACCTGTGAGAATGGTTATAAACAGAGTTAGAGGTGTGGTGTCTTGACGTGCACACTAGAGACTAAGCAAACTTGCCAGAAGAGCAAGTGATGTTGAATATGCCACGTTAATTTAATTTCTATTAAAACACAAACGCCCACCTTGGGAGTCTGTCCCCTGACTTTCCCCGCTCGGGCCAAGGAGCCATGGACTTTGCCTGGGATGGGAAATGGAAATTAATCAAAGCAAGCCCCACCAAATGATGGTACAGAAACAAATACCTTAACAATTTCACATATTTACAATAACGCTCAAGAATGTTTAATTATTGATCAGTTACCTCCCAACAGTCGGGGGGTAACCTCAAGAGTGCTGAACTCCAGTGCCGATTGGCAAATCACAGCATCATCCTGCAGGGGTTCCCCGCACAGAAAAACCACCTGGTCATCACAGGAGAGTCCCTCCAACGCCTCAATATGAGCCTTGTGGAGAAGGGACGAGAACAAAGAGCTGAATGTGGTTAACCTTTCATGGTCATCAATGAACTTTTAAACCAAAAAGTTGGTAGACGAAAGCACAGTAGTGCTATACTTTACCTTGATGTCAGCGACAGTTTCTAACCCAGACACCTGAAAGGTGTGGAGAGTCTGAGCACGCACAAACAGCTGCATGGTCAACCTGTTCAAAATAAGATGGATGATGTTAGGTCAGTGTGTTCTACAATCCTGAAAGACCCAAAGGGTTGTGCAGGATTTTGTTCAAGCCTAGCACTAAAAAAAACACCTGATTCAAACATGGTCACCAACAGGGTTGAATTTATTTAACTTTTATTTAACTAACCAAGTTAAGTATTCGTTTGTTTCTTCAGGCTTATGCCAAAATAAACGGTGAATCAAATGTCCAACAACTAGTGCAAAGATGAGTAGTTTGTGGTAAATCATTAGCAACTGACGTTATAGCTAGACTAGCCAGAGCGGTAGAACAATGTATATTTCCTGTCGATATAAAAAATACAACTTTTTTTAAGAGACAATGTTTAAAATGTCATGAAACTTTTGAGTCCCTTTGTTATGAGTTACAAAACAGAATTTAAACTTATTTCATAGCTCACCAAAATCTCGCAGTGTAATAATCGTGTGCTTCGCAAATGGTGTTTGGCCTGGAGATGGAAAACAGGAAGCATTTCATTGCGCATACCTGTGACGTAGTATTCTCTGATCCCGCCCACGTGTGGTGGTCGAGAAAAATTATGTCGCGCTCTTTCATAAACGGGACCACAATGTTATGCAGATGATTTAGGGAAAGTTTCGAGCTATACGACCACACGGCAAGAATACCAATACTACGATACGGTTACGAGTGAGTTGGCTATTTGATACCCATATACAGTACCAGTCAAAAGTTTGGACACACCTACTCATTCAAGGGTTTTTCTATATTTTGACTATTTTCTACATTGTAGAACAATAGTGAAAACATCAAAACTATGAAATAACACATATGGACTGTAGTAACCAAAAAAAGTGTTAAACAAATAAAGTATATTTTATATTATTCAAAGTAGCCACCCTTTGCCTTGATGACAGCTTTGCACACTCTTGGCATTCTCTCAACCAGCTTCACCTGGAATACTTTTCCAACAGTCTTGAAGGAGTTTCCTTCTCTCTGCAGTCCAACTCATCCCAAACCAACTCAAATGGGTTGAGGTCGGGTGATTGTGGAGGCCGGGTTATTGTCCTGTTGAAAAGCAAATAACAGTCCCACTAAGCACTAACCAGATGGGATGGCATATCACTGCAGAATGGTGTGGTAGCCATGCTGGTTAAGTGTGCCTAAATAAATCACAGACAGTGTCACCATCACACCTCCTACTTCATGCTTCATGGTGGGAGTCACACATGCAGAGATCAACCGTTCATCTACTCTGCTTCTCACAAAAACTAGGCGGTTGGAACCAAAAATCTCTAATTTGTAATCATCAGACCAAAGGACAGATTTCCACCGGTCTAATGTCCATTGCTCAGGTTTCTAGACCCAAGCAAGTCTCTTCTTATTAGTGTCCTTAAGTAATGGTTTCTTTGCAGATAATTGACCATGAAGGTCTGATTCACACAGTCTTCTCTGCACAGTTGATGTTGAGATGTGTCTGTTACTTGAATTCTGTGAAGCATTTATTTGGGGTGCAATCTGAGGCTGGTCACTCTAATGAATTTATCCAGCAGAGGTAACTCTTGGTCTTCCTTCCCTGTGGTGAGTGTAGCGAAATTCTTGTGGTTCTAGTTGACAGTGCTGTAATGTCTAACAAGTAATCAAACAATTTCACAACAACGACCTTATGCACACAAGTGTAAAGGAATGAATAAGAATACGTATATATAAATATATGGATGAGCGATGGCCGTGCGGCATAGGAAAGATGAAGTAGATGGATTAGAGTACACTATATCAAATCAAATTTATTTCAAATCAAATGTATTTATATAGTCCTTCTTACATCAGCTGATATCTCAAAGTGCTGTACAGAAACCCAGCCTAAACCCCCAAACAGAAAGCAATGCAGGTGTAGAAGCACGGTGACTAGGAAAAACTCCCTAGAAAGGCCAAAACCTATGAAGAAACCTAGAGAGGAACCAGGCTATGAGGGTTGGCCAGTCCTCTTCTAGCTTTGCTGGGTGGAGATTATAGCAGAACATGGCCAAGATGTTCAAATGTTCATAAATGACCAGCATGGTCAAATAATAATAATCACAATAGTTGTTGAGGGTGCAACAGATCAGCACCTCAGGAGTAAATGTCAGTTGGCTTTTCATTGCCAATCATTGAGAGTATCTCTACCGCTCCTGCTGTCTCTAGAGAGTTGAAAACAGCACGTCCAGTGAACAGGTCAGGGTTCCATAGCCACAGACAGAACAGTTGAAACTGGAGCAGCAGTACGGCCAGGTGGACTGGGGACAGCAAGGAGTCATCATGTCAGGTAGTCCTGAGTTATGGTCCTAGGGCTCAGGTCCTCCGAGGGAGAGAGAGAGAGAGAGAAAAGAAAGAGAGAATTAGAGAGAGCATACTTACATTCACACAGGACACTGGATAAGACAGGAGAAATACTCCAGATATAACAGACTAACCCTAGCCCCCCAACACATAAACTACTGCAGCATAAATACTGGAGGCTGAGACAGGAGGGGTCAGGAGACACTGTGGCCCCATCCGATGATACCCCCGGACAGGGCCAAACAGGCAGGATATAACCCCAGACACTTTGCCAAAGCACAGCCCCCACACCACTAGAGGGATATCTTCATCCACCAACTTACCATCCTGAGACAAGGCTGAGTATAGCCCACAAAGATCTCCGCCACGGCACAACCCAAGGGGGGCGCCAACCCAGACAGGAAGACCACGTCAGCGACTCAACCCACTCAAGTGACGCACCCCTCCTAGGGACGGCATGGAAGAGCACCAGTAAGCCAGTGACTCAGCCCCTGTAATAGGGTTAGAGGCAGAGAATCCCGGTGGAGAGAGGGAAACCGGCCAGGCAGAGACATCAAGGGCGGTTCGTTGCTCCAGAGCCTTTCCATTCACATATACTGTACATATGAGATGAGTAATGTAGGGTATGTAAACATTATATAAAGTGGCATTGTTTAAAGTGACAAGTGATACATTTATTGCATCCAATTATTAAAGTGGCTAGAGATATGATTCTGTATGTTGGCAGCAGCCACTCAATGTTAGATGGCCTTGAGATTGAAAAACAGCTTCTATCTCTCGGTCTACTTTGATGCAAATGAGCATTTTCGAATCTGAGAGTAAATAGAGCAGAATATATTGATAGTCACCTTGTCTGAGAGAGATTGACATGGTTATCAAAACGTCACGCCTGGCTGGGCCTACACAAAGCACAACCCTTATTTTAAGTGTTTCAAAAATACCCAATGGGAAAAATGATTGGTGGAAAAACAATTTGAACCATTTCCCTTTTTGACCCCCATTTGATCTTGTTAGTCACTCAGATAACATATTAACATGACAAAATGTGTAGAATTTCAGGAAATAAGCTTTAAAACGGCAAAAAATAATCTGCACCCCAGTGCAAAATGTACAGAATTGCAGAAAATTAACTATTCAACTTTTTCTCTCCGCATTCAAGAGGGGGGGGGACCAAAAATCCCATATTTATTTATTTCACCTTCATATAACCAGGTAGGCCAGTTGAGAACAAGTTTTCATTTACAACTGCGACCTGGCCAAGATAAAGCATAGCAGTGCAACAAAAACAACAACACAGAGTTACAAGTAAACATACAGTCAATAACACAAAAGAAAAGAAAAATAGAAAGATCTATGTACAGTGTGTGCGAATGTAGAAGAGTAGGGAGGTAGGCAATAAATAGGCCCTAGAGGCAAAATAATTACAATTTAGCATTACTACTGAAGTGATATATGTGCAGATGATGATGTGCAAGTAGAGATACTGGGGTGCAAAAGAGCAAGAGGGTAGGTAATATTATGGGGATGAGGTAGTCGGGTGTGCTATTTACCGATCGGTAGGCTGCTCTGACAGCTGATGCTTAAAGTTAGAGAGGGAGATATAGGACTCCAGCTTCAGTGATTTTTGCAATTCGTTCCAGTTATTGGCAGCAGAGAACTGGAAGGAAATGCGGCCAAAGGAGGAGTTGGCTTTGGGGATGACCAGTGAAATATACCTGCTGGAGCGCATGCTACGAGTGGGTGCTGCTATGGTGACCAGTGAGCTGAGATAAGGCGGGGCTTTGCCTAGCAAAGACTTATAGATGACCTGGAGCCAGTGGGTTTGGCGATAGATACGTAGTGAGGGCCAGCCAACGAGAGTATAGTGGTCACAGTGGTGGGTAGTATATGGGGCTTTGGTGATAAAACGGATGACACTGTGATAGACTACATCTAGTTTGCTGAGTAGAGTGTTGGAGGCTATTTTGTAAATTACATCGCCGAAGTCAAGGATCGGTAGGATAGTCAGTCTAACGAAGGTATGTTTGGCGGCATGAGTGAAGGGGCCTTTGTTGTGAAATAGGAAGCCAATTCTAGATTTAATTTTGGATTGGAGATGTTTAATGTGAGTATGGAAGGAGAGTTTACAGTCTAACCAGACACCTAGGTATTTGTAGTGAAGAGCATGCGCTTAGTTTTACTAGAATTTAAAAGCAGTTGAAGGCCACAGAAGGAGTGTTGTATGGCGTTGAAGCTCGTTTGGAGGTTAGTTAACACCGTGTCCAAAGAAGGGCCGGATGTATACAGAATGGTGTCGTCTGTGTAGAGGTGGATCAGAGAATCACCAGCAGCAAGAGCGACATCATTGATATACACAGAGAACAGAGTCCAGAGAACTGAACCCTGTGGCACCCCCATAGAAACTGCCAGAGGTCCGGACAACAGGCCCTCCCCGATTTGACACACTGAACTCTATCTGAGAAGTAGTTGGTGAACCAGGCGAGGCAGTCATTTGAGTAGCCAAGGCTATTGAGTCTGCCGATAAGAATCCGGTGATTGACAGAGTCGAAAGCCTTGGCCAGGTCGATGAAGACGGCTGCACAGTACAGTCTTTTATCGATGGCGGTTATGATATATCGTTTAGGACCTCGAGCATGGCTGAGGTGCACCCGTGACCAGCTCGGAAACCAGATTGCATAGTGGAGAAGGTATGGTGGGATTCGAAATGGTCGGTGATCTGTTTATTAACTTGGCTTTCGAAGATTTTAGAAAGGCAGGGCAGAATGGAAATACGTAGGTCTATAAGAGTTTGGGTCTAAGGTGTCGCCCCCTTTGAAGAGGGGGATGACCGCGGCAGCTTTCCAATATTTGGGGATCTCAGACAATTCAAAAGAGAAGTTGAATAGGCTCGTAATAGGGGTTGCAACAATTTTGGCAGAAAATTTAAGAAAGAGAGGGCCCTAGGGCCTGCCCTGCATAAATGTGTGGAATTGGGATGGATTGAATGACAGACACTGCTTATTTTCCCTTTTCAATGCATCTGTCAATTATTTTTTTCATGAATGAGTTATCTGAAGCACGCGAGAATACATTTCTCCCTGTCACTTTCCCTTCAAAAACAGACATTGTGTATCCCAGCTGGAGAAGCCAAGAGTGGGATATTAGCATCTACAGAAGAATACAAATTTGTGGAACAACTGATATCACCTTCACGAGTGCCCTTTCCCCCTAAACATGATGGTCCTTCCCCATTTGGCTGGACTCCTCCATCAGGTGAAGCTTGACACCTTACGTCATCCTTTGTTTTAAGGCAAATGGAGAGCAATGGCTTCGTTTATCACACTAATTCAACTTCTGCTTCAAATACCTTACTACATTTAAATTTGTTGTTCGAGTTGTTTTACGCTTCTAATATTCTGTACATGATTTATCTGCCAACACTTAGTTTTTTATAGTCTCATACACACATCTCTCATAGGCCTTTTCTCAATTGGATTTGCTGAACTCCTGTGTCCTCTCTCTCCGTCCTCTCTCGCCTCCTTTTGAAAAAAAGTCAAAGATAATGAAGGAGGGGAGGCGAGTAGAGGGAAGGTGTATCGAGATGTGCTTGTTTGAAATGAAATCGTCCTTCTCCACTGCACGTCATCAGGCAAATTAAGTTTACAGGGGTGGAATCCCAAAAGAAAGGTGTAATGTGCTAAAAAACACATTTAGTTGTTGTGCTAGACATTTTATAGATCGTTTTTAAATGTTTGCATGCTTTTCTCCTTTGAGAAAGAAATATCTGATTCAAATGGGGTGTGGCAGATTTCAAAACTCTTCCGCAAAGAACTCTGGTAGCCTACACAGAACTTGCTAGGATACACATACGACTATCCTTGATGAAAGTGGCTATCGAGGAGGGCCGGACACTTCCCCATTAGCCTATAAACAAATGAACACTCTCCTCGACCATGTCTCCACGTCATGTAGGAGAGAGGAAAGAGGACAGACTTTTTCTCAAATGAGACCATAGTCTCAGCAAACACACTTTGGGTATTAGGTGCTATTTACTTTATGGTTGATTAACCTCAATTAAATATTTTTCCTATTTTTCTCATCCCCTTTAACCCAACATTTTATAGGGGTGCCTCTTGCTTTACCATACATGATCTCTGTCGCTCCCGAATGCACAATGTTCCTGTCTACACTTACCTCACCCATGGCAGTCACACGACAAGGTTGAAGGGAACATCTGGGTGAGTGAGACATAATTTCTAGGGTTCTTCTGTCAAAGCATTGTTGAAACTTTTGCAGTATTGCATATCAGTAAGTATGACTGGCTGGAAACCAGAGTATAAGTATAAGAGCTCTTGTATTTATCTAGCAACAACTTTGGGTTGAATGTTATGTTTTCCTGTCACTGTGCAGTTGTTTCCCCCTGATTAATGCTGCTACTTTTGTGTCTCCTGTCAGGCTTTTGAGAAGGATGTTAAGGAGTACCTGCAACAGCTTACTGGCAAACACCTGCCAACCCAGGTCAATGAAGTGACCATGACAATTCGAGTCAAAGGTCACTTTGATACAGCGCTGAAGGAGTGGCTGGTGAAGATGGGATTCTAAGTCGACCTTTGGTGAGGAGGTAAACTGTTGCAGAACAGTTGTCAAAGAAAAATAGTGCTTACTTTTCTATATGCACCCAACATTTTCAAATGAGTGGATAAATAAGAGACAGTTGTTTATTTATGTCCATGTCAATTATATTTGTTTGTATGCAACACCTTATGCTCAAATGACAAGAGTTCTTCAAATTTGACTAATTAAATGGCCAATTGCTATGGGGGATGTCTGCTTTATTTAAAAAAAATATATATATTTTTTTTTAAATATCCACAGGAACAATATCAGTTGTAAGTTTGATATGTGATTCGGGTATTCATTGCATTAAAATAATAGCACAGCTTATCAGTGGAGGCTCCTCAGTGAATTTCCTAAAAATGAAATGGTAAAATATTTAAAGTTATAATAATTAGATAAATCTATACTAAGAATATTCACATCACCAAATAATTGATTAAAACACTGTTTTGCAATGAAGGTCTACAGTAGCCTCAACAGCACCAGTGTAGGATAACACCATGGTGTAGCCAGAGGACAGCTAGCTTCCGTCCTCCTCTGAGTACATTGACTCCAATACAAAACCTAGGAGACTAATGGTTCAACCCCCTTCCATAGACTTCCATAGTAATTATGGCAACTTCCAGAGGACGTCCTCCAACCTATCAGAGCTCTTGCAGCATGAACTGGCATGTTGTCCACCAAATCAAAGGATAAATAATTAATTTAGTACTGGAAGCATGAGCTACAGCTAGCTAGCACTGCAGTGCATCAAATGTGGTGAGTAGTTGACTCGAAAAGAGAAAGACAATAGTTGAACAGTTTTTAACAAATACATTTCCTCTAAAATGAAGGAGCCACAAGAGAGAGAGAGAGAGAGATTTTGTTTAAAAAAATGTAGTTTCATTTTCACTTACTTAGCTAGTAAATGCAGCTAGCTAGTTTAGCCTACTCAAACACCCTGCTCAAACAAATGGATGCTATGTTAGCCAGCTAGCTATGACTATCCAGCACAACACTGAAACTCTTCCAAGTCAGGGTAAGCTTTTGGTTTTACAAATGTATTGCCACCAGGGCCTGCGGATGTAAGTGCTAACTAAACTGCTTACTGACTGTGCACTAACGTTACTGCATGATTGTAACATATGACGTTACTTTAGCTAATATGTTGACAACGGTATAGGCTGTGTATAGCGGTTAAGATATGGTTTGGCTTGGAAAGTTATTTTTGCCTGGTCACATACAGCTGATGTGTTGTGCATTGAAGTCCACAAGCAAAGGGAAAAGATGAGAGGAGGAGAGCCCATAGATGCGAGAAGGAATACAACATGGCTGCTATGATAGTGAGCTGGGTTTACGCGTGATAATGGGTGTAATTCATTCTGCCAATTCTGTAGAACAAATAAATGGAACAAAATGGGGATAAACCTACTTGAATTTGTCCATTAGAAACTTATTTGCAACTGTTGGACTAATGAGTACACCCTAGATCAGCTAGATGTAGGCAAGAGTGTGCAAGGTGGTATTGAATGTGTCACTGTTTACCCATGTGTTCGTCTGTCTCCTGAAATGTTTCTCTTGACCTGCTTGCACCTACGTTGTAAACTTGCATTCATAGGCTAGGTTTTAGCAACCTCATGCAGTATCCTAAAACTATCACTGTTACATTGGACTGGGTGAATGGAATATGAATGACAGTCATCCAATATGCTGTAATAGAGATAAGGCCATGCTCATTAAAAAAAACGCCACCGACCGCCAGTGGTGTTCAATGTTTTGTGGTGTAGTCAATACTCAATGCTGGCAAGTTAATTTAGGATTTGGTGTTTTACACATATTTTTCATCGCTGTTGATGGATTTTTTCATGGGAATTTAAACTTGAGGAAAATGTTCCGAAAGATGCTGATGTTTTCTGTGACTTTTAAATGCAGATCATTTCATTATCCAGTTTCTATGGCCGTCACTAGTTACCACAGCCACAAAGTCATACACCCCGCCTATTTTCTTTTTACAATTTATCTTCTTAACATGTGATTTGAAACCTAACCCTAACGTTAACCACATTTCTAACCATATGTCTAACCATAACATTAAATTAAGACCAAAAATATGTTTGATGTTTTCATACATTATTACGAAATAGCCCATTTTGACTTTCTTGCTGTGGTAACTAATGGAAACGATCTTCCGTGTCTGGCAGTTATTTGTTTTTGCGAGCGTTTTACGATGGGGACACGTCATCCAATAGCGACAAGCTCAGAAACCATTTACGGCAGGAGTTTTACCAACGTTTAGTCCGAAATACTTAGTCGCACATGTTGTGTTCTTTGATAGTTTTAGGCTGATTAAACGCCGAAAATTGTAATTACTGTACTACATATTGAAGTATTGGGATTTTCATGTGTCTGACGACGTACGGAGAAGGCTTCTAAAGGTACGGCCATAGTAGTGAAACAAGATATAATATATCTGACATTCAATTCTGTGAGAGGACTCGAGTTTTAAAATCTGTCTTTCCTTTCAGGCAAATTGGACGTTCATCGTTTCACTCAACAGCATGCAATGAGAAGTAGAAACTAATTTGCCCACCCAAAATCATGAATCCAATACTTAGACAGAGAATCCCTCCATCTGTGCGGAAGTTGTTGACCGACATTGGACCAAGGGATGAGCACCACTGCAGTGAATGGCCTGACACAGAGCCTGAGACTGTCACTAGAGATGGAATTGAGCTTCCTGCCAGAGGAACCACCAATAGCAGTACATTTCTGACACCAGCTACTGGGAAAGAGGATGGGGATGCAGACCATACAGATGCCACAACACAAAGCAAAGTGTGTGGGCTGTGCTTATGCAAACTCTCTTACTACACCTGTCCACGATGCAATGTACCTTACTGTGGCCTGGAATGCTACCGGAGTACAAATCATTCTGTGTGCTCAGAGGAATTCTATAAGGAGTCTGTGTTACAGGAGCTGAAAGATATTGGAGAAACAGAGTGTGAGGGGAGGAAGAAGATGCAGGATATTCTGTTAAGGCTGAGACATATGGCAGATGGGGCAGAGGGAGGGATGGAGGGTGTTTTAAAGACCGTAGAGGAGGAGATGGGAGGTAGTGAGGAGACAAAGGAAAGAGCACAGGTTTTAGACCTCCTCTCCAAGTTAGCAGAGATTCAATCATCTGGGGAAGGGAATGTGGAGGAGATTGAGGAGATTTTAACCAAACTCAAAGAGTTAGGAGACACGGATGAAGAAGCAGGGCAGGTGGTTTCTGCAAATGTTGGAGACGTCGATGAGGGGGTTGAAGACGCCGAGGAGCTAGACTTGGCTGACAGGCTCTTGGGGCTGGATATCGATGCTCTCTCTGAGGAGGCATTGTGGGACCTGTTGAGCAGCCAGGAGAAGGAGAAGTTTAGGAGTCTGGTGAAGGGTGGCGCTGTAGGAGCTCTGGTCCCCCTGTGGAGACCGTGGTGGGAGCAGCACGAGGAGGGGGAGAAAGCTCTGATGGAGGTACTGAAGGAGGAGATGGGCGAGCCAGAAGGAGATGATGCAGCAGAACAGAGAGGGAGCAGGACAAGAGAAACAGTGAAGACAAATAAAGAAGGACAGGTGGGGAGTCTGCAGAAGGAAGAAGTGTCAGGTTTGTCCAGTTGTGAAAAAAGAGCGGCAGAAAGTCAAATTGTGGTCATTGCGGATAATGAAGTCAAGGATTCTGGGAAAAGACTTGAGAGTGTGGGTAAATCAGGGAAGGAGCAGGGACAGAGAAAGTGTAAGGGAAAATACAGAAAAGAGGCGAGCAAGGCTAAGGGACCAAAATCAATCCCTGGTGTGCCTCCAATCAATGTCAAAATCCTACCTCTGAGCTCCTTGTCATCCCATCCATCCCCTCTTGTTCGACATGGCTTGGTCGATGCACTGTTTGGCTACACCTTCACCCTACGCCTGTTCAATGGTGTCATCGAGTCAGACGTAATTCAGGAGTTTTGTCAAATGGTTCTCACTGTGTCCGAGGCCCTGAGCTCAGGCAGGGTGTTCAGCTCCCTCCAGGAGACCCTTGAGGGAGGGGAGGCAGCCATTTTGGCCGGGGGCTACTTTGACCGAGAGGACCCCAGTTCCCCAGCCAGGGCTGTGGAGGCTGTGGCTCATATTCTGACTGGGAGAAGTAAGCAGGATGTCATTGGATACTCCTTGGCAGCTTTGAGCCAACTCCGTATGGTGCTATCCCAAGCCAGGGCAGCTCTGCCCAAAGAGGGAGAAGAGGGGGACATGAGAAAGAAGTATTTCCTCGCAGGGAAGAAATGTGAGTTCTTTCAAGCTTGGGTGTCTGACAATGCCCAGGAGGTGAGAAGACTGGCCGCTGGGTTATGGAGAGAGCACAGGAAGAGGGAGGATGAGAGGAGTGTTTTGCAGAAGGAGAAGAGAAGAGTTGAAGAAAGCTGGAAGAAGGGAAGAGGAAAAGCGAAGGGTGTGTTGATTAAAGAAATAGATTAAGAACATTTTGGTATTTTATGACAGTTAAGTAAATAGGAGTCTCTTTATTATCTTGTTTTCAGGGCAAGCCTGGTATTTGTATACTATTTTGTAAAAATGTATTCTGACTGCAATTACAATTGAGACATGTTTATTGTTTTGTTTTTTAATTACAATTCAGTTATGCAATAAAGGTCATGTAAACTAATAAGTCTTACATTTCAGTTATCAATATTAAAGAAATAGGCCTACACTGTCATTCTAAAAGAAATTGTCCAACATTACCTTAATTTCAAAGCATGCATGAATTGTCATGATAATTTGAATATACTTCAGATTAGTGCTATTTATACATCAGTTACAGAAATGTGACTAATCTATTAATTTGAAATTAAGTTTTGGTCTGGTTGCCCGGACAGAGATTAAGCCTACTTCTCGACTAAAAAGCACTTTCAGCGGAGATTCTCTATTGAGCATGTTTTTTAGTCTGGGAAACGGGCCAATAGTGTCCAATCTTGAGGAAGTATGGCTAGATCAGTACAAAAGGTGATGGTCAAGATTGTGTTAGAGACTCACAGGACAGACATCACTACTGTGAACAACTTAAAGCTGCTGGGCTGGTGTGTCAGCTTGTCTTGTCTACTCATCCAGTTAGAAGTGTCATTTTCTCCACAGTGTTCACTTTTAAAGTACATATTCTTTATGACAGAAAAAAAGACAGCATTTCACTAGTTTCTGTTTCGTCCAGTCTGTTGAGGTACAGAACGTTCACTTTATACAACAAAGCTGGCTATCCTATTGCATGTCCCTGGGCCCTGGTTCTGCCCTGACCGGCCCAGCTCAGCTCAGTAGACATAGGGGAATATCCTGTTGGGCACACATCTGCAGTAGGCGTCCTAGGCCAGGCCATACTTGGCCCTGCAGTGCCTCTCATCACGGGCCTCTCGTGTATTAGCAGGACAGTGAAGTACACAACATAGAAGGTAGAAAATGGTTGAATCCTGAGGAAAGACATAGTACATGGGAATCAGAATACTGTCGGTAGTAGGAGGGATAGTGTATCACTGACATTCTATTCCGGAACAGCCACTGGTTATGGACACGTGTGCAGGGTGGCTGCAAGAGAGGATCTTATGTATTTTCTAGGTACTTACCACACGGCAGGGACCATGCCAGGGCCATGAGAAGGTCTCCTAAGTAGTTAGGGTGGCGGACGAGGCACCACCAGCCTGACACCAAAAGGCGCTTCCCCGTTGCTGTGGCAATAGTCTCCAGGTCTACAGTAAGGCACGGGGGAACATAGTCTTTTTTCAGTTTTGGCAGTCATTTGAGAGAGCTCAGATTACAAATAATTCACACTCCATCTGCTCTTTCTAATGGGCCCAGATTCTACTCTGTGGTGCTTCCTACCATCCACTGTATTCATATCTGCACTTCCATTATGGAAAATACCATTTGAAACAGACAGTAATAAAGCTGTCGCCAGAGAGAAGACCAAATTCTATCTATCTCAAAACTGTTAAACTGATTTAAGAAAAGTTTATTAACAAAAAATGTGTGGATGTTGATATGCCAGGAGATACCAGAACTCTAATCAACATTTTGAATACCAACATGCCACACTGGGATGCATAGGGTCTGAATTGGTTCTTCTGGGAGTTGGATTTTCTGAAGATATAATACCCAACACCTAATGCCAGGGAAACAGGAAGAGAAAAAATTACCATCCATGAATAAGGGTACATACAATACACCAAATATTCAAATGATTCAAATAAGAAGCATTCACACTGCTCCACCCCACACCTTGAAACTTGATTTACCATTCAATGTGACTATAGCTGTGGCTCCTAGAGGACTGAGGGACTGTGGGTGCACCACAGTCACATGCCGTATGTGAAAGGAACCCAGGCCAGGTCCCCAACCGCTAACATAAACCCAAAGCCATCATGCACTATGTCCATGGTGGTTAGTACAGCCTCCTGCAATATTACATATTCTACCTTCAAATGAAACATTATACAGCACTGCAGAAATGTAATGAATTCATGCAGGGCTCAATGATACATTCGTAGTGTACCACCACAAATTAAATTGGCATCATCATCGGAGATCACTCTGCTACCACTGTTATTTTCTGTGGACTGTTCCTGTGGACCGTCCTCCTCTCACCTCATTCCACAGAGCATCCGCCAGGTAGAGCAGCTGGAAGCTGTTGACCAGTATCATGGCCAGGGAGGCAGGGTCCCGTAGCTCCACCTCTTTCATCAGCATCCCAAGGTTAATCACCACCTAATTGGAAGAGGGTATGTTGGATCAGATTTTAAAAATCTATATCAACACAATTACATTTAACTTGATAAAATGTAGTCATCCTTTTCCACTCACCCAGCCAATCAGACCTGGTCTCAGCTCACAAAAGTATTTCAGATCGAAGCTCCCAATCCGCGGGTTCAGCTCTCGTCCCATAAATAAGTCATACAGAGGGTTTCCTGTGTGAGATATAGCAGGCTTGAGCCTATACAGAAAAACCTCTGATACATGTTCATGTATAATTTTGTTAACTATATATTTTCCATGTATTATTTCCCTAATCCTCCACCTTTACCTGTGTTCCCCCCCCTGGGCGAGGGCATGGTGAGGGGCCCAGAAGGAGCATATGTAGAGGTAGGGGGAGAGGAGGAATGACACCCCAATAGCACACACTGCCAGGGGCAACAACAGCTCAAAGAGATACCCCAGGGGCATCCCTAGCCATAGTGGCAATGTCAACAGCACAGCTGTGATGCACAAGGCAATGAAAACCTGTAGAGGAAGATAGAACGATAGAAACAGAGCTAGAAAGGGTGGGAGATCAGAGAGAGAAAGAGATACAAAAACAAGAATTAGTTGGGAGAGGGAATCATAAAAAAAAGAGGTAGAGTTTGGACTGAGTAACTTATAAAAATATAAATGAGTCTTTGGACCAACAGCATACATAGCTCAAGGTCAAGGACACCTGGCAGTAGATAAAAGGAAAACATAACCAGTTAACTCCTTCCACCCAGATCAATCAAACCTGACAGAAATGGAAACTATACACACACAGGGGTAACTGACGATTGACATTGGAACCCACTGCTTAAAAAGCATTACTATAGAGAGCAATAAGTAATGGAGTCTTTTTGTGGGCACTAACCCGCCATGGTTCGTTGGGCAATTTAGAAATTTTGTTTATAAATGCCAAAAATAAAGTCTGTGGTAAACACAGGTTTAGGAGATCTCCTATGAGATAATCTTCATCAGCTAATGTCACTTTTTGTGAAGTGGAGGTGCATAAAGATGGCGGCCCCCATGGACGTGTTTAACTATCCTTGTGGGGACCAGAAGTCCCCACAAGAATAGTGAACAAAAAAACATCAAATCAAATTTTATTTGTCACATACACATGGTTAGCAGATGTTAACGCGAGTGTAGCGAAATGCTTGTGCTTCTAGTTCCGACAATGCAGTAATAACCAACAAGTAATCTAACTAACAATTCATTTGACCAATTGGGGATATTTTGTTAGTCCCCACAAGGTCAAATGCTATTTCTAGGGGTTTTAGCGTTAAGGTTAGCATTAATGTTAGAATTAGGGTTAAGGTTAGGAACTAGGGTTAGTTTTAGGGTTAGGGGTTAGGTTTAAGGTTTTCAGGTTAATGTTAGGGGTAAGGTTAGGGATAGGGTTATGGTAAGGTTTAGGGAAAATTCTATTTTGAATGAGATTGAATAGTGTCCCCACAAGGTCAGTTATAAAAGACTTTGTGCACTTACCTCAAATTCCTTCTTTTACTCAGTTCGCCGTATTGTACTTTGCTATCCGTTACTCTTTTCCTGTATGGTGATAAGCAGAGTATACATGATCCCAATTCTAGCACCAAGACAGCAACAATTAAAATATATTTTTTTTAAAGTAGATTGTGCTGATTTGTTGGCACATTGAACCATATCGAGCTCTGTAGTAAAAAATAAATAATCTGTGGATAGTGCTAACACAATGATGTCATAACTTAATTCCACCATCTTTATGCATGTTTGCCATTTTGAAGCATTTATATAATAATTTAAAAAACACATAAAATATAGTCTTCAATATTCATAAAGGTCATGTTTACTGACTGATATTATATCATAGACCTAAACGTCTGAGATCTTATAAACCTGTGTTAACCTCAGACCTTATTTTAAGTGTTTATCCAAAAACCCAATTCTTTCTCCATACATTTTCCCCATAGGAATGGCTGAACGAATCAGAGTAACTCATTTAGGACTACAAGCTGGCGAGCTTTATTGCACCTACCAACCCTAAAATACCGTTTATAGGGTACGTGAGTCTCGATCCATCTTTCAGCACCATACCCTCAGACAGCTACAGGTAAGACAGAGACAAGTATATCAGCCAAATCTCACATGACAACACAGTAAATCGACAAGAACTCAAAGGTATTTCTAATTAATAGCTAGTCTCACCAAGGGGTCCCATAGCTGGGCGGTGGAGGGAAGGACAGGGGGCCACTGGAGCACGCTGGCCGCAGGGGAGCAAAACACACAGCAGGTAAAGCACCGTCAGGGGCAGGAAGACAGGGATGCAGGTGGCACCTTCAGGGGCAGGAAGACAGGGATGTAGGTGGCACCGTCAGGGGCAGGAAGACAGGGATGCAGGTGGCACCGTCAGGGGCAGGAAGACAGGGATGCAGGTGGCACCTTCAGGGGCAGGAAGACAGGGATGCAGGTGGCACCTTCAGGGGCAGGAAGACAGGGATGCAGGTGGCACCTTCAGGGGCAGGAAGACAGGGATGCAGGTGGCACCTTCAGGGGCAGGAAGACAGGGATGCAGGTGGCACCTTCAGGGGCAGGAAGACAGGGATGCAGGTGGCACCTTCAGGGGCAGGAGGACAGGGATGCAGGTGGCACCTTCAGGGGCAGGAAGACAGGGATGCAGGTGGCACCTTCAGGGGCAGGAAGACAGGGATGCAGGTGGCACCGTCAGGGGCAGGAGGACAGGGATGCAGGTGGCACCTTCAGGGGCAGGAAGACAGGGATGCAGGTGGCACCTTCAGGGGCAGGAAGACAGGGATGCAGGTGGCACCTTCAGGGGCAGGAAGACAGGGATGCAGGTGGCACCTTCAGGGGCAGGAAGACAGGGATGCAGGTGGCACCTTCAGGGGCAGGAAGACAGGGATGCAGGTGGCACCTTCAGGGGCAGGAAGACAGGGATGCAGGTGGCACCGTCAGGGGCAGGAAGATAGGGATGCAGGTGGCACCGTCAGGGGCAGGAAGACAGGGATGCAGGTGGCACCTTCAGGGGAGAAGAAGTGAGGTGAGTTGAGAAGACTGAGATGACTGAGAGTGGGTTGAGAAGACTGACTGAGAGTGGGTGCGAGATGGGATTGCGCAATATCCCTTTTTGAAATGAACATACAAAATTAGTATTATTTTTATTAAAACACACACTATTGGACTCACCCAAAGTCCCTCCAAATTCCCTTTCTGCTTGTGAGGATTTTTGTTTGTTTAGCTTCATGATCTGTCTCCTGTGAGCATTTTAAAAGGAGGACACTGGTAGACAGCATTCTAAAGATAAATCTGCTTAGGCAGCTCCATTTCGGAGCCTCAATGTATTTGGACTAGTATAGACTGTAATGGTCGTATTGTATTGTTGATGTTGAGAAATAAAAACATAACTCAGAGCCAAAATAGTTTCTCTATGGCGTAATAAGGATACGATTCGATTGAATTACCAAAGTCATAGACAGATTATTCAACATATATAGGTTATATCACAGCAGAAAAACAATTACATGTGCTTTAATATAACAGTAAACCGTTTTGTGCTGGACGTAAACCAACAATATGAAAGGGTTTTTCATCGTAGCATAATTTCTAGCATCACTCACCTGTATTCCTCATGTATGCATACTCCAAACAATAAGCACTGTGCGACCATAAGAACGCGTGCAACGAACCGCCCCAAAATAGCCCCTCTGAACATGTCCCATCTCTAAACCAATGAGATTAAGCCATGGCCATCAGAAGAGCGTGGAAGGGAGTGTTAAAACCAGACAAATTTACGCTAGGGTGGTGACCACCTTTATCAAACAGCCGAGAAAAGTGATGGTCAAATTCCTACTGTACACCTTTTTACTCGACTGCGCGCGAATTGGTTGCTAGAAACGGGACTCATGCTTATGGAATTTATGGAAGTACCGATGTTACACATTTCCAATGATTCCAGTCATTGATTCAAACTACGATCAATCAATTATGATTGAAAAATAAATTGAAAAACAAAATAATTGAGATCACACGACCTTGAAGGTAGGAGAGGCAACTCAGTACCTCATCTGTTTATGAAAGTAACTTTTTTATTACACCATATCACCACGTTACAATTTGAGTAATTAGCAAACAAATGATTATAGATGCACCCCACCCAAACATCATAATTTAAACAGGCAACCCAGCACTTTTTCCACTAATTGGTCTTTTGACCAATCACATCAGATATTTTCACATCCTCTCTCCAAGGGGTTGGTACAAAGAGGATGTTTCCCGTTTTTCAGGGATACAATATTTTTAACCAAAGCTTCCGTTTCCCCTGAAAAAACAGATGTGGGAACTCCGCTCAGGCGTCTTTTTATGCCTGCCACACTAGCTTATTTCAAATCAGATCTTTTTCAGAGCTGATCCGAATTAAAGATCCGAATTGGTCTGGGTGTCTACATGCAGCAATAGTAAGTAGCCTTAATCCTCCTACTGATACCACATTTACATCATGGGAATCCAGTGTGTCCAGCAAAATACCTGTTTTTTAATTATTCCAGTTCAGTTGACTTCAATGTTCTTTTTTTGTTGTTTTAAACTCTGTTACACACCATTCAATTTCACCATCGCATTTCACCAGTTCCTCAACCAATGTGACCTCTAGCATTTAACCTCTCTCACAGATGACCTCGATGACGCTCTGCTCCATGGGAGCAGGGTCCAGACAGCGGTGGGCAGTGCTGCCCACTATCTCATCGAGCAGGAAGTGGACCAGGTTCTCATCGGAGACGAAGCGCCAGAGGTACATCTGCAGGTAGTGGCAGTCCACCTGAATCTGTTGCAGGCCATAACGACCAAAGGTACGCAGGCGGACACACTCCAGGAACGTCTTCAGACTTATCTTTATGATTCCCGTCAACACAGAGACCTGAGAGATCAAGACAGAAAGAGTTGAGGCAATAAAAAGGCTAATGAATGGGGGGGAACCAGAGCTCTGTATCCAAACCACTCACTACCCACCTTGTTAAACTCCACAGGACTGAATATTTCAACCCGCTCAGAGAAGAGCTTGTGTATATTACTCAGGAGATTGGTATCCATAGGAGCACTGCAGAAAGACAAAACCATTCTTAAATCTTTATCCATTGGGGAAGACAGCAATCATCCTAACATTTGACTGACCCTGCCTCTGCCAAACCTCCACACATTGTGATGCAGTGTATATTATGTTATTATAAACATGTGTGTTAGGCAACTGTAGTTCAGGTACCTAGGTGTGTAGCTAGGGGCGTAGCGGGTTTGCTGCCTCGAACTGCTATAGACTGAGAAGGTCCTTTTGCTGGAGTCACTGCTGTGGGCTTTCCTCACCCCCTCCTCATAGAGAAGACCCACCTGTAGGGCAACACAGGGAGAGACAGATCAGGGAGGTAGTAAAGCTGTTAAGATTCCTAGCACTGATGCTGCTTTTGTCCACTCACAATTATACAGTAATTACAGTTTACCCACAGTGTAAAGCCTGTTTACCAAAGGGTTTTAAATAGATACCGGGCGTTACCTGCACATCAATAGAGGTGGTATCCTCCACCACTCTCTTCATCACAGCACGGACATTCCGTGGCTCGATGGTGTTGACCCAGTCTCGTGTCTCCACACTCTTTCTCAGCATCTGGGATATGATCAGGCCCTGAACCTGTCCACAGCAATAGAGAAGGGGTCAGCAGAGAAATAGAAGGACGAGGCCTGAAGTGGCCATTTGCAGAAATAGTCATTTGTTGGTAAGAAGGTGGGAAAATGTGTACCTTGACATAATGGTTCAGTAGCTTCTGTGCTGCCTCTCTGGCCTCTCCACATAAAGCTGTGACTGCAGTTACAGGAGAGTGATGCTGTGAACACAAGAAAGAATATAACAGCATTTGTAGTAGCATGTGATACACATTTCTCATGACATTTGCACATTTTGTTCTTACATTCCCATCAATTGTCTTCAAGAAATCTTCAGAGGTTCATTGGCACATTTACCTGCACAAGAAACTGCTCGTCTGTGAGGGTGAGGATGTAGGTGATGGTGGAGGTTTCATAGTCCAGGCAGAGGCGTGACAGCAGCAGTAGGAGGGCAGGGGGTGTAGAGCCGCCCCGGTCTCCTGCACTCTCACAGAACTGACGCGAGGACTGGCACACAAACTTAATGAAGTTAACCACCAGGCTCTCACGCACACCGTGGCTACAAAACTCCCCCTGAAGAAAGAGAAAGAGGAGAAAAAGATCCAACCGGGATGTCAATGTTAACATACAGTTAGTTACATAAATGGCATTAAAAAAAATATATGGGGACAACTAACTAACCACCAATAGCATGAATATTCATCTAGCTCACCTTGAAGTAAGGCTTGTTGGAGAAGGTGATGTCCTTTGCAGTAAAAAGGTGCACGGATGCCAGGACTGATTTGATCTGATTGAGAATGGAGGCAGACAGAGTGGAGAGGAGCTCTGGCAAGCTGGCCGGAGCATCTTTCCCAGTGGCTGGCCCCCCTAGATGAGACCCACCTCCGGCAGAGCTTCCACCCAGCCGAGGTGCTGCTAGGGCCTGCCTCACGTCTGTCAGGCTGTTCAGGTAGAAGCTCTGCAGGGCTGCCAGGTACTGCTTGATCCTCTCCCTGGCTGCTCGCACTACGATCTCAGTCCCCTGGCTGGGCACAGCAGACCCAGGCAGCAGTTTGGCCACAGCCTGGAGCCTGCGGTGGAAACGATCCAGAGCCCGGACCAGGAGAGAGTTGTCTCCAACACTTTTCTCCTCCTGTATCCTCCTCTCAACCAGGGAGAAGTAGCGGGTGGCCAGTGCATCCACAAAAGCATGCAGCTTGCCAATAGCCATCTGGGGGATGTTTTTGGAGGCCAGCTCACCTTCTTGCGGACGGTTAACAAACAACTCTTGGTACGAGGCAATGACCAAGCAAAGGCTGCTAACGAATTCATTGCAACCTCTGTCTATGAATTCCAAAATATCAGTCCTTGAGCTGGGAGAGAGGAAGGGATTGTTTAGAGAGGAGGGGCCAGTGGGAGATCCAGCAGTGGGTTCAACTGACAATCTGCGGGCGGGGCCAGTGTAGGGATCTGTCACTGCTGTGGGTCCAGAGGACAATGGTGGTCTCAGCTCCGCTTCCAGTCCTAGGAGGTCTGCTTCCAATCGTGACTGGGCGTGACTCAGGAACTTGTCACAGAGTTCCTCTGCCGGCTCATCCAGCTGCAGCAGAAGCTCCACACACTCTGAAAGGTCCTTCGCACTCGAACCTCCATCTCTGCAAACACATGCAACACCAAACAAAGATGAAACATTCATGCAGTTATAGTGTAGTATTAACCACGTTTCCATCCACAATTTTTATGCGAGTAAAGTCATAACGTACAAAACAAAATCACGACAGCTGTGATGGAAACAGGAAGTTTCAATTACATTTTATAAATGGCGACATGGTGGGATCTTTTTGTTAATTAAAATTAATTATGTGAGAAACGCCTTTATGCACAAATATTAATATAATAACCATCATATCGAAGTAAACTTGGAGTCATGCGACGATATGGTGTGTGGTCCTCCCACTACGACTCGGGAAATCATGCAGTTTATTAGGCTACAGATTAAATATGTTTTTATGAACTCATAGGGTGCTGAAAGTGCACGGTGATGAGCTTGATGCTCTTTTCCAATAAATATTGAGGGTCTTATTGACATGATGATCGATGCTTGACTGCCATTTGACAAATAAAAATATTCTCGCTCGTATCCATAATAATCTCATCAACCACACTGTATCTGTGAGCTGTTGACTAGAGCGCATGTCAACAGCTCACAGATACAGTGTGGTTGATGAGATTATTTTTTTTACAAAACTATCAGTAGAGCTGAAAAAACGATGGAAACACAACTTTATATTTGTATTTGGTACATGAAAACGAAAGTGAAAAAGTACATTTTGTGTGCACTACGTCATCATGCACTGATTTTTAATCCACAACAAGTCAATTTGGTGGAAACACACCACTGGTGGGAATATGTGCATATTTTCTTTATGTGAATGGAAACCTAGCTACTGCTATATAATATGAACCAGAAATGAAAATTAAAACACCATTGTTTGCAACCATACCAAAGTGAATACCAACTGAATATTTCCTGAGACTCCTACCTGAATTTCTGCCTAAGCTCCTGTGCCAACTTGTCCATGATGGCATGACAGTCATCCTGGATGCCCCTGAAGGAGGGCATGTGGCTGTACTGCTGCAGCACGCAGCGGGCACGACGATGGGAGCTCACTGCCTGGGCATAGGCCTGCAGCTCCAGGCACTTATTCAGCCTGGCAGGCAGCTCAAACAGGAACTGCAGCTTCCTCAGGAGAGTGTGGACTCCTTGGTGAGGGATGGGGGGGGGCTGCGTTTAGACAGGCTGCCCAATTCAAATATTTTTCCCACTAATTGGTCTTTTCACCAATCACATTTTTTTCAGAGCTGATCTGATGGTCAAATGACCAATTCGTGAAAAAAATATCAGAATTGGGCTCCCTGTCTTTAACACCGTAGTAGCCAATAATGCGTATAAACCCTGGATGACTGACATGGGACGCTGTATTGAAGACACTGCCCAGCCATCTTGGTACTCATCCTCCATTGTGAAGCTATAAAAATGCATTTATTAATGTCTACATTCGTTATTGATACGTTTACTCTATTACAGACAGCTACATGCATACTTTAATGATATTATGTGAGTTAAACAAAAATAAAATGTAAAATGTATATAAAAACATTGTCCTTCAAGTATTTTTTTATTTTTTTGCACTATTGTTACCATCCCCACATCAATAAAAATTAATTAAGTACTTTTGTCCTTAAAACATTTAATTGAAATACTGTAGAATTCCATTCATTCCTATGGAGGACTGCTCCTACTGGGGAGTGTCAATATGGCCAACCGATGGCTTCAAAGACTCAATGGCCAATACATAGCATCAGTAATCTAGGGTTTATATACATAATTAGTAGTAGCGTATTATGAAGTGGTTCACAGTCCACACAAGTAGTCTTACAATGATAGATATATGACCAGGAAATACGATTTGTTAATCTAGTTTTCATTGCAGGCGGTGGAGGCGTCACCTCGGGTTTCATTACCAACCTGACAGTTTGGTGATCTGTGCATGCTGGTCCTGAAGAGTCCCACTGATGCGTGCACTGAAATCTGTGATAGAAGCCATGTTGGTAGAGAGACAGTCCATTTCATCCTCCATCTTCTTAAAATCATTCTTCATTTTTCTGATTGTGTCTAGTAGAAGATGAGGACATTCATTAATTCATCACATGGTACAGTATGTGCACAGAACAGAGTGAGACCAACATGATCCAATTCAACAACATGATGTCCAACGCATTGCATACACTATCACCCATTGTCTTACCTGTGGCAGAGATGAACTTGTTGTAGTTCTCATACACCAATGTCTGCATGTCACTGTCCAAGGAGCGGATCTGCTTGACCATGCAGGTCTCCTGGTCCATCAGCTCTCCAAGGGAACATTCTCTCCTGAGCTGCAGACACCAGTAGGACTCAAAGGTCAGTTTTGAAGACAACAGACAGCTACTGTACTACCTGGATGACACCAATCATTTCTATATACACTAGATGACAGGTGTTTTGTAGCCTCTATTTTGGCACTCCCTCACCATTGTAAAACATATTTAGGAAGCTATCTAAATGTATTTATTAATGTCTAAATTTGCTTTTGTCACGTTTATTCTATTACAGACACCTTAATGCATACTTTTGAATGATACCATACAAATTAAATATACATATACACTACCGTTCAAAAGTTTGGGGTCACTTAGAAATGTCCTTGTTTTTTAAAGAAAGCCAATTTTTTTGTCCCTACAAATAACATCAAATTGATCAGCAATACAGTGTAGACATTGTTAATGTTGTAAATTACTATTGTTTTATTGCTTCTTTAATCAGAACAACAGTTTTCAGCTGTGCTAACATAATTGCAAAAGGGTTTTCTAATGATCAATTAGCCTTTTAAAATGATAAACTTGTATTAGCTAACACAACGTGTCATTGGAACAAAGGAGTGATGGTTGCTGATAATGGGCCTCTGTACGCCTATGTAGATATTCCATTAAAAATCTGCCGTTTCCAGCTACAATAGTAATTTACAACATTAACAATGTCTGCACTGTATTGCTGATCAATTTAATGTTATTTTAAATCGACAAAAGTGCGATTTTCTTTCAAAACAACATTTCTAAATGACCCCAAACCTTTGAACGTTAGGGTATATACAAGCAAAGTATCATTTTTGGAAAGTTCAAATCTTTCTTTCCCACTACAACAAAAAAATACTTGAATACATGTCATTTTTATAATACATTTAATTAAAATACTGTAGAATTATATTCTTTCCTATGGAGGACTGCGTCTTCTGGGGAGTGCCAATATGGCCGACCGGTGCCTTCGAAGCCTGTCATTGGCCAATACTTTGCGTCAGCAATCCAGGGTCTTGTTTATATACACCACTTGGTGACACCAATGATAGACAAGCAGTTGGCTCCCTTGTACGGTAAAATAATAGCAATCCTTTGCCTTTCACTTATTGTATTATGGTCAGTGAATAGCGAACTAAATATGTCGCATCCAGAAACAGAAACTGGATTTTACCTTATTGAGATAAACCTCAGGATCGAAATGCGGCCCGTTGATATCGCAAGGATCCATGGACTCAGCTTGATCCACGGTCTTTCCTTCCTCGTTCAGCCCGTAGTAGAGCTTCAACATACCGTGCACTCTGCGCTTCCGCGCTGGGTCGGAGTCAGGTGGGGTGGAGCCCGGAGCATTAATATCCCCGTCCATTTCGACCGAATATCTGCGAAACAAACCAAATAATAGCTAGCTAAATACAACTGACAGCCACCTAAACAGACAACCAGCTATGTGCCCCGACACTACCAAACCTGCAAGAGAATTGCCGTACTGTCATGACGAGAAGCTTGTAAAACACGAGCCAGTAGGTGGCAGCAAGAACTCAAGGAACACAAAATCATGACATTAAGGCTCGGATATGGACAAACGTTTTTATTGTAAAAATGAACCAAAAAAAGTTTCAAAAATATAAAAATCTCAGATTCACCGTTTTGTCAAAACAGTATAAAGCTGAATAAAAATGTATTATGGGTTTGACTAAACCTACAGCCACTTGTTTAGTTTGGTAGTGCACATTATAGAAATTACAAAGAAAACAGTGAAGTTAAAGGGTTTGATATAGTTGACTGTCTCAATGTGTACACACGAGGTCATGTAAATTTATAGCAAAATTAGCAGATAAAAAGGAATATAGTAACATTCTGATGATCATGTTTAAACAGACAAACAAGGCGACACAAATACCAGGTTAGTCTCTCAATGCCAAATTAATACTGAAACAAAAGGCACTTGGTCTTTATACAGAGACTACATTGTGAATGAATAAGGCTTCAAATGACCCAATGCCTAATTTGTGTGAGAAAGACAGATTGGTGTATGAGAGTCAAAAGGTATTACTCCAATAATATCAATAATTATCAAATGTAAAAACACTACAGTATTTCAGATAGCAACAGTACAATCTAAGAGTCAGTCATGTGCACACACACACAAAAAAACAGTTTTAAAAGAGCTTAACTTAATCAACAAAATGGTTAAATTCATTGTTCTTATTTTGTAGGTTTGCATAATTGACAATATCAGTTAACAGTGTAAACCACATTCTTCCGTTTGTGTTAACACTAAATTGCATCAGCGATACAGTAGAATCACTCCTCTCAAACTGACACTGAGTAGATGCCAGCAGAAAACATCCTCTTTTTGAATGGATAGCTCCTAAGTCAAACTGCCCTTGCATGTTGTACAATATAACAATAACAAAAAGTGAAATCTAAACCCACTTGGAAAAGGGTGCAGTCTGGAATATGGTTGACCTTGTGATTTCTGGGAGGAGGACAGATTCAGTCTCTCATGGACTGTATGTTTAGCACATAGCATCAGACTACTGCAGGATACATGTTTGTTTTGGTACAGACTGAGGGTTGAGCAATATAGTTGCAGAGCCTTCAATATTGCCCTCCTTTTAGACAATACAATGCCCTGTGCTGTTTGGTTTCCCAAGAGAGTTGCATACATTTCAATGGGTGATACTGTACGTAGTCATAGTAGATCAATTCCATCTGAGGGAGAACAGTAAAAAGGTCCCTTATCACAAGGGTAAAGATACAAAGTGGTACAACTGTGAATGTTACCATCACTCCAGTTTCATATTAAAACTACTTATAGGTAGCCAGTTCAACTTGACCTGTGAAGCAACGACACAACATCACTTTGCAGCACCTAAAGAATGCCAATATTCTCATCTAACTTCATATACACACACAATTATGCATAAATATTTATTCACACTTAAATCCCACTCTTGGTCCATTGTGTTTTCACAAACAAGATAAATGATAACTCTTTACATATCTTTTTCCTCTCGCAATCTTAACATGCATGTTCAGTTTTGGTCTCCAGTTAGCATAGAGCAGTGCCTATGCTGGAGATGGAGGATCACCGTCGCTCCAAACTCTCTTGCACCTGTACTGCGGAATATGTTGGTGGCTGTGCCTGCCTGGTGAAGAAGGAAGCAGCCCGCTTTGGTTTCAGCCGTTTGATTTCTTTACCTGCCGTGTCAACAAGTACATTTAACAGTTAGTTTTACAACCTTACCTGATAAACAAGTGAAACTTACACTACCCGGCCAAAAGAATGTGGACACCTGCTCATCAAATGTCTCGTTCCAAAATCATTAGCATTAATATGGTCCCCCCTTTGCTGCTATAACAGCCTCCACTATTCTTGGAAGGCTTTCCACTAGATGTTGGAACATTGCTGTGGGAATTTGCTTCCATTCAGCCACAAGGGCATGAGTGAGGTTCGGGCACTGATGTTGGGTAATTAGGCCTGGCTCGCAGTTGGGGTTCCAATTCATCCCAAAGGTGTTCGATGGGGTTGAGGTGAGGGCTCTGTGCAGACCAATCAAGTCCTTCTACATCGATCTTGACAAACCATTTCTGTTTAGACCTCCCTTTGTGCACGTGGGCAATTAAGAATAAATATATTTAAAAAATAAATGCTGGAAAGGGACTTCCCCCAAACTGTTGTCACAATTTGAAGCACAGAATCGTCATAGTTCCAGTGAAAGGAAATCTGAACGCTAATGGGCCTAGCCTGAAACATGGAAAACAGCCTCAGACCATTATTACACAACCAAACTTTACAGTTCACGGTCTCCTGGCATCCGCCAAAACCAGACGGTGAAGCGCGATTCATCACTCCAGAGAACGTGTTTCTACTGCTCCAGAGTTCAATGGCGGCGAGCTTTATACCACGCCAGCCGACGCTTGGCATTGCGCATGGTGATCTTAGGCTTGTGTGTGGCTGCTCGGCCATGGAAACCAATTTCATGAAGCTCCCGATGAACAGTTCTTGTGTTGACGTTACTTCCAGAGGCAGTTTGGAACTCGTTAGTGATTGTTGCAACTGATAGACGTTTTTTACGGCGGGCCCATTCTGTGAATTTGTGTGGCCTACCACTTTGTGGCTGAGCAGTTGTTGATCCTAGACGTTTCCACTTTACAATAACAGCACTTACAGTTGACAGCGGCAGCTCTAGCAGGGCAGACATTTGATGAACTGACTTGTTGGAAAGGTTGTATCCTATGACGGTGCCATATTGAAAGTCACTGAGCTCTTCAGTACGGGCCAGTCTACTGTCCATGTTTGTCTATGGAATCGATTTTATACATCGGTCAGCAACAGTGTGGCTGAAATGGCCAAATCCACTAATTTGAAGGGGTGTCCACATACTTTGTGTATATGGATGGTTAATATTGACTAAATGAATGGCATGCATGATTCTCCCTCCCCAGACTAACCGTTGTCCACATAGCTGATGGTGTTCAGTGTATGGACCCGACTGCACACCACACTGTTCTGCCTACGCAGTTTGCCACGGCGACCGTTCCCTTCACCACTGCCCCCTGCCTGTCCAGCAGGCTGATGGGATGGACCGACAGCGCCGTCCGTTTCCGTGGTCGTCCCGCCTTCGGCTGCAGAACGTAGCTCCACGCAGAACTCGATAAGGCCGCTCATAAGCTCTGCCTAGAGGTACAAGGAGGGAACAAAGATTAGTAAGAATTCTGGTAACGTCAAGGGAATTTATGACCGCCTACTAAGGAAAAGCACAATGGGAAATGGAGAAGTTAGGTTTTATTACTTGTTTTGAGTAGATCTTCAGTAACTTGTTGACAGGGGTGCCAGCCTCCTCCCCATCAAATTCGAGCCACAGGATGTGTGAGTCACCCTCCCCTTCAGGGTAGCTGTGGTCCCATGACAGCTCACTGAATCGCAGGCCCAGGAGCACGTGCTGTCATGGAGTAGGGATGTGAGAGAGGGAGAGAGAGAGGCAGAAAGGAAGAGGGTTGGGTCAGTCAGTGAAAAGTATTTTTGAATTGATAAAGGATCCCTCTGGTTCATGCAAATACTTAAAATCACACAGAATAAAAAATAAAAAGTAATATTCTGCTTGTTATGGAAAGGAATTATCATTAATTTTAACTTGACATTATTCCAGGTCTCACCTTCTCTTTGACGTCCATTACATACACCCCCTCCAGACTGATCCCCACTTTGACAGCTTTCCGTCCTGCTCTATAAAGAATACCCTGGGCTGGCTTGTCGATCTCCCCCGAGAAAAAAGCACACCTGCCCAAAAAAAGAAAAAAAGAAAAACCCCCACCAGCGAGACATGATGCAAGTGGCACATGAAGATAGAAACTGAATGTGTTCCATGCACCATGCAGTTGAGGCCATTTTGACCAGCTTGTTCCTTACCCGTAGTAAGGCAGAGAGTGGCATGTGCAGAGGTACTGGCGTAGATGCTGAGTGGGCTCCAGGGGGGTGCTGCCTGAGGTGCTGATCTTGCGATATTCCTCCAACAGGTTATGCTCCAGCCCTGCCTGACGGCCCCCTTTCCCCCTCAGGGTAGAGAACAGCCCCCCACCTCCCCCTGAAACATGTACAGGCAGGAAGGATATCAGCTTCTTCTCCCTGAGTGAGTTGGGAGAAGAGGGGCAATAATCAGGGTATGCAGCCAGGTATTGAAAAAAAAATATGAGTTATACAAAACATAACTCCAGCAAGAGGCAGATGTTCAAATCCCTGGCATAGTTTACCTTAAAGCAGCAGTGGCTTTCTGGTCATCCAGACCAATTCCCAGCTCCAGAGCAAAGGACAGTGCGCCCAAACCCATCCAAGTCTCAGGGTCACAGGGGAAGCGGCCCGCGAGGATGTTAACCCGTGCCTCATCATAAAGGAGTCTCAACACCCCCTCATCTTCAATCTAGAGGGAAAGGCCACGCAATGACAGGTGGAATAAAGGAGGATGCAAACAGAAAGGGAATTTGGGTCATTTCCATGTAAAAGGACCCATGAGCACCAACACGTGAAGTTCATAAGAGCATCTCAAATTGAATGTCAAATGAAAGCTAAGTTATATTTGAGAAATTATGGCATATACATATTTTTAAACCATTTTCCATTATAAAATTAAGAATAAGCAACGGCTTTGATTTCTGGTCAAACAGATAGAAAAACAAAACATTACCAGAAAGGCTTAAAAAGGTATTAGAAATAAATCTAAAACAATGTTGAAGACCCATGCCAACAAATAAACACATTTAGTTAAATACATTGTTCTGCCTTCTGTAAGTTTAAGAAAAATTCCATTGTGCCTTAATTCCATTACCAAAACCCCACATATCTTTAAGATATTTTCTAATTTCTCTCCCTCATGAGGAAGGGTAATGAAAGTTCACAAGGCAGACCTATCAATTAGTGTTTTTACTGATATCAATTTTGTTGATGAATTAAGTGATTAAAACTCAAATCCGTTAACGATTTGGTAACGGAATTTCAGCAATTGAATTGGCTATAATTGGAAATCATTAGTAATCAAACCACAGTTGTGTTCACAAGCTTGGACAGTAAAGAAAAGTATCATAGTAATGTACAGTAGAGTAAAGTTCAGAACACAATAACATACTCTATTGTAATTTACCTTGATGGGTCAGATTTGGTCCAGTCCAAATAAATGTGGTCTTGTTTAGGGACAGATCTCATTAAAATAATAGCCAGTGTGTAGAATAATACCCAAATATGCAAAGGAGGATAGCATATTCAAACTTTTTCTACCCATTTAAAAGATACCATGAGAAGGACATTCATAACCATAATTATGCAATAATGCTGCAGTAGTTTGTGTCGGGGGCTAGGGTTAGTCTGTTGTATCTGGAGTATTTCTCCTGTCTTATCCGGTGTCCTGTGTTAATTTAAGTATGCTCTCTCCAATTCTCTCTCTCGGAGGACCTGAGACCATGCATCAGGACTACCTGGCATGATGACTCCTTGTTGTCCCCAGTCCACCTGGCCGTGCTGCTGCTCCAGTTTCAACGGTTCTGCCTGCGGCTATGGAACCTTGACCTGTTCACTATGATTACCATTATTTGACCATGCTGGTCATTTATGAAAATGTAAACATCTTGGCCCTGTTCTGATATAATCTCCACCTGGCAAGTTAGAAGACTGGCCACCCCTCATAGCCTGGTTCCTCTCTAGGTTTTGGCCTTTCTAGGGAGTTTTTCCTAGCCACCGTACTTCTACACCTGCATTGCTTGCCGTTTTAGGCTGGGTTTATGTCAGCTGATTTAAGAAGGGCTATATAAAATGTGATGTATAATACAGATCAGGGACTAATGATGAAATTCCATTACCGGGTGTAAATCACCTTCACATAGTACTGTAGTTCAATAACCAAAATGTTTCATGTCATAGCTGACACCCCATTCGTTATGTAGACATGGTTGAATCTTAATTCAGAGCAAATATTTAACCGTTTTTGGAAAACATGGAAATAAAATAACGGAAGGAGATTGTACAGAAATTATTTGACCAATCTCAGCATCTTTTCTGAGGGTTGGTGCTAGAGTACTCGGGGTATGTGTCTACGACCAGGAAAGTATAATCTATCCATTTGACAATACAACCTTACTGATATTAAGGAAAATGTTTTCCCCTAGCAGTTTCATGTGAAGTTTGAGAAAATTGAAACAAGTAGTACCTGCAGCTCTTTAGACTTGGGATAAAACACATTCCTTCTGTACTGCAAGCTCGGCTCATCTGGAGAAAAGAATACAGCATGAGGGTATTACAGAACATTTTATATGATGGCAGATGTACAGTTTAGGATTAGTGATGTTGGGTCAGAGTTAACAGGAAGTCAGGTTGACAAAGCAATATGAATTCAGCAGTGGGGATGACAAATGTAACAATTTGGGGGGGGGGGGAAATAACATGGGAGACAAAATATGAATCTGCTCAAAAACCAGAAGAAAAAAAGGTGTTTTTTGTAACAGTCGTCCCTACACAGAGAGACACAGGCAGTCTCACCTTGAGATATGTCCTCCTCCGAGGCCTCAGTGAAGCGATACAGAAGGTCCTGCCACTGGCGGCACAGTTTATAAGGCTGATGCTTCGGCTTTAACTGCAGTTCTGAGAGAGGAGGAAAAGGCAGGATGTAGACAACCAAATATTATTTATGAAAGGATGAATAAACATTCTCATGGTATAACAGAGATCAAATGATTGGCATGACAAAGCATGCTAATCTTTCACACTATAGTCACAAGCTATAGACTTGGCCTAGACTAATTTTGCTGTAGTGATCTCTTCCATATTTTACAAACAATGCCAGTCTTCCAACATGACAGTAGTTCAAGAGAGAAGCATACAAACGGGTAGTGTTCCACTTTACATTTACATTTAAGTCAGTAGCTCAGTTGGTAGAGCATGGCGCTTGTAACGCCAGGGTAGTGGGTTCGATTCCCGGGACCACCCATACATAGAATGTATGCACACATGACTGTAAGTCGCTTTGGATAAAAGCGTCTGCTAAATGGCATATATTATTATTATATATTATTTAGCAGACGCTCTTATCCAGAGCGACTTACAAATTGGTGCATTCACCTTATGACATCCAGTGGAACAACCACTTTACAATAGTGCATCTAAATATTTTAAGGGGGGTGAGAAGGATTACTTTATCCTATCCTAGGTATTCCTTAAAGAGGTGGGGTTTCAGGTGTCTCCGGAAGGTGGTGATTGACTCCGCTGTCCTGGCGTCGTGAGGGAGTTTGTTCCACCATTGGGGAGCCAGAGCAGCGAACAGTTTTGACTGGGCTGAGCGGGAACTGTACTTCCTCAGTGGTATGGAGGCGAGCAGGCCAGAGGTGGATGAACGCAGTGCCCTTATTTGGGTGTAGGGCCTGATCAGAGCCTGGAGGTACTGAGGTGCCGTTCCCCTCACAGCTCCGTAGGCAAGCACCATGGTCTTGTAGCGGATGAGAGCTTCAACTGGAAGCCAGTGGAGAGAGCGGAGGAGCGGGGTGACGTGAGAGAACTTGGGAAGGTTGAACACTAGACGGGCTGCGGCGTTCTGGATGAGTTGTAGGGGTTTAATGGCACAGGCAGGGAGCCCAGCCAACAGCGAGTTGCAGTAATCCAGACGGGAGATGACAAGTGCCTGGATTAGGACCTGCGCCGCTTCCTGTGTGAGGCAGGGTCGTACTCTGCGGATGTTGTAGAGCATGAACCTACAGGAACGGGCCACCGCCTTGATGTTAGTTGAGAACAACAGGGTGTTGTCCAGGATCACGCCAAGGTTCTTAGCGCTCTGGGAGGAGGACACAATGGAGTTGTCAACCGTGATGGCGAGATCATGGAACGGGCAGTCCTTCCCCGGGAGGAAGAGCAGCTCAGTCTTGCCGAAGTTCAGCTTGAGGTGGTGATCCGTCATCCACACTGATATGTCTGCCAGACATGCAGAGATGCGATTCGCCACCTGGTCATCAGAAGGGGCCACTTATGGCCCAAGGGCTCTCTACAATCTCCACACATACATGATACTAGAGGTCGACCGATTATGATTTTTCAACGCCTATACGATTATTGGAGGACCAAAAAAAAAGCTGATTAAATCTGACGATTGAAAAAGAAATGTATTTGTAATAATGACAATTACAACAATACTGAATTAACACTTATTTTAACTTAATATAATACATCAATAAAAATACATTTAGCCTCAAATAAAACGTTCAATTTGGTTTAAATAATGCAAAAACAAAGTGTTGGAGAAGTAAAAGTGCAATATGTGCCATGTAACGTTTGAGTTCCTTGCTCAGAACATGGGAACATTTGAAAGCTGGTGGATCCTTTTAACATGAGACTTCAATATTCCCAGGTAAGAGGTTTTAGTTAATGTAGTATTTATAGGACTATTTCTCTCTATACCATTTGTATTTCATATACCTTTGACTATTGGATGTTCTTACAGGCACTTTAGTATTGCTTTTGTAACAGTATAGCTTCCGTCCCTCTCCTCGCTCCACCCTGGGCTCAAACCAGGAACACATCGACAACAGCCACCCTCGAAGCAGCATTACCCATGCAGAGCAAGGGGAACAACTACTCCAAGTCTCAGAGCAAGTGACGTTTGAAACGCTATTAGCGCGCACCCCGCTAACTAGCTAGCCATTTTACATCGGTTACACCAGCCATTAGGCTGGTAGGCTTGAAGTCATAAACAGCACTGTGCTTGCGAAGAGCTTCTGGCAAAACGCACAAAAGTGCTGTTTGAATGCTTACGAGCCTGCTGCTGCCTACCATCGCTCAGACTGCTCTATCAAATCATAGACTTAAACATAATAACACAAATGAGCCATGGGTCATTAATGTGGTCGAATCCGGAAATTGTAATTTCGAAAACAAAACATTTATTATTTCAGTGAAATACAGAACCGTTTGGTATTTTATCTAACGGGTGGCATCCCAAAGTCTAATAATTCATCAAAATCGGCATCCAAAAATACCGATTGTTATGAAAACTTGAAATCGACCCCGCCGATTAATCGGTCGACCTCTACATGATACAGTGAGCCATGGTACTAGACCAGCCACAACACTATTCCTTTGTAATACAAATCAGCCTGATTAAAATATCAAATGAATGATCCAGTTGTTTATATTAAAATAACAGCACAGCATGTGCAGCACAGCTGTTTGAGGGCTAGGGGAGGAGGAAGAGTGGTGCATTACAGAGAGAGCTGTCATTACCGAGCAGAGGAGAGCAGAGCCAGAAGGCAAAGACATCCATTGCCGAATCAGGAATGTGGAGAGCCTCCCTGACACTGTGGCCTAGCTCTTGGACACTCACACAGCCAACCCCTTCCACACATAGGTGTACAGCACTGTCACCCACCAGGTACACAAGCACATCTTGAGCTGTAGGAGAAAACACACAGAGGGAAGTTGACATAACACTAACATTAGCACAAAACACAATCTTGGATCTTCCAAATATGAAAACACAGAGGGACAAAACAATATTACATTGTAAACACCAGACTGAAAGAAAGAAGGAAACTGACCGCGGGTGACTGAGGAGGCCACACTTCCTCTCTGTGATTTACCCTCCGATGGTTCTGGAGGAAACCTCCCACACTCATCTCCTTCCATCTATATGGGACAAATATTAAATAGGGTTTTATTTTGAAGGTTATCCAGCAAATTCTCGGACACACTTAACGTTAGACATTTCAGAAGCTACGTTGGTTGCTAGCAGCTAATTATATTCTATATCAAGGCTTTGATTTACTAGTCGTTGTTTAGTCGTAAGAAAATAGTAATTGCTAACGTTAGCCGCCAGCTTTTGACAAGTGGGATAGCGACATTTCACATCTAGCACCCTGCGCGAACAGTAGGTATTCGTACACGAGCTATGTTAGCTAGCTAGTTACTAGTAGCAAGAAGTCAGCGGTGCGCTAAACCAGTAAGATTCAATTACCTTTTAATGACGAGGTGGTATTGACAGTGTATAACAACCTCAACAGCTTACCAGCAAACTGACAACTCTGGGGAACTGCGCCCACCGCGGTCCAGACTCCAATCCGGAAGTGTCGAGCCAGTAAAAAACAATATTTTATACGTAAACCAAGATAAACCACAGCCTGTCGTTTCCACTTGAAACAAATTAGTCATAATAGGCAGAACAAGCAAGGAGGTGGGCAGAGCCAAGCACGAGCTCCTATTGGCGTGTTCTACTAGCATATATCTGCACATGTCCATTAGGGACTTGGGAAGAGTCTTTCTTTTCCAAACGCAGTTAAGCCACGCCCCGTTATTCAAAGAGACGTTCTACTACGCTCCCATTGGCTAGTTAGCGTTGTCTCACTCACAGGCAATTAGCGCTGAAACCGTGCCTACTTAACGTTTCTTGCTCGTTATTTGAAGTTGTTCATTTATCGTTAGTAGTCTATTTTCCGGTAAAAGCATATGCTTATTATTCATACTTTCTCAAATATTTACTCTGCTACAGCCATTGAATCTGTCTTTGAGCGTCAATGGACGTTAATGGCTAGCTTGGTCCACGACGTTATGTTGTTATATTTTTCAATCTTGAAATACAAGGGCACATGTTATTAATCCGTGACTGAAATTTCGCGCTAGGTGAAATTCACTTCCGGACTTGGTGGCGGCTCAAAGCGTTGTAGAACGCCCCTCTGAATAACGGGGAGTGATTTTGGCTTAACTGCGTTGGGGAAAAGAAAGTCGCGTTAGGAAACCCCTACTCTGTGCAGTGCGCGTGTGCAATAGCTCAATTCGCCTTTGCACAACTTCTAAACGCGATTTAAAAAAAACTTTAAATATACAAAACTTAATCCACTCTTCATAACAGATTGTAGTTTTGGGAACAGAAAACTGTATTGAGATCAAATGATTCATCAATGAGCAGAATATCGGACAAAATCCATCTCGTTCCACCTTCTCCCACTTCATCAAACGCCAAGTAAGATGATTCACATTTATACATCCAGTGAAATATCTGTCTCATTGTTCTTTGGTAAAAATGTTCATATTTTTGTTGTGCAGCTCAACTTTTCTGGTGCATTACCGCCATCTATCGTTCTGGAATTGTAGTTTGCGTCACTATTATTCTGTGTTTAGATATAAATTGAGCAATAATGCTAAAACCAGAGGCAGTGTGAGCACTGTCTAGAGCAGAAGCAATACAATTGAACTCACCTAATGGGATCGGGGAACACTGTCTGTCTAGCTATTCGAAATACATTTGGGTTATAATCGCTACTTGATAGAAATGTATACATTTACGTAAGGGGGCTATGCCTTCTATGGAAAATAATGAACCACATTGAAGGCGTGTTCCACGACTTTCTAGAGTGGAACTGAACTTCTACGGAGTTGCATTATTTTCCATACAACGCAGACTCCAGAGTTGATTTAAACCATTGCTATAATTTAACACATTTGCCACCAGAAATGTGTTCAGCATTTATTGAAGTAGCTAGCTGGCAATTTGACTACATAGCTACAGTAGTTGCCGTGGTAACCATTCAAACAGACTTGCTAGTTTAGCTAAACCAACCCATCAGTCCAAGCTTGCCATTATGAAAATCCAATTCAACAATGGCAGTAATGTTTTCAATTGGACTTCTGCTTTCAAAAGCAGCTCAAACATAGAACATGTAAAAATGAACTATAACCATTGAATTCATACTTACAAAAATACCTGCAATTATAAACGGGGTGGTTTTGAGCCCTGAATGCTGATTGGCTGACATCCGTGGTATATCAGACTGTATACCACAGTTATGACGACACTTTTTTTTTACTATTCTAATTATGTTGGTAACCAGTTTATAATAGCAATAAGGAAACTCAGCAGTTTTTGGTATATGACCAAAATACCATGGCTAAGTATTCAGTTCTTAGATAATTTATTACAACATGGGAGAGAGGGGGCAAAGGGCAGGCAGAGGTCGGTAATCCAAAACAGTGTCAATAAGGGTCAGACCCAGAAGGACGAGAAACCAAGCTAGTAAGACTTGACCAAACGAACTGGCATCAGACCAGCAAAAAACACAGGTATAAATACACAGGGGATAATGGAGGAAAATGGGAGACACCTGTTGGGGGGTGGAGACAAGCACAAGACAGGTGAAACAGATCAGGGTGTGACACTAAGGGCTTTGCAACAGCCGTGGTATATCAGGCCGTATACCATGTGTTTGACAAAGCATTTATTTTTACTGCTCTAATTACTTTGGTAACCAGTTTATAATGGCAATAAGGCACCTTAGGGGAGTGTGATATTTGGCCAATATACCACGGCTAAGGGCTGTATTCAGGCACTCCGCATTGCGTCATGCATAAGAACAGCCCTGACCCATGGTATATTGTCCATATACCACACCCCCCTCGGGCCTTATTGCTTAATTATAAACTGGGTTGTTCGAGCCCTGAATTCTGATTGGCTGACAGCCGTGGTATATTTAAACAATAAGGCCAGATTAGGTTTGTTATATATGGCCAGTATACCATGGCTAAGAGCTATATATTTATTTATTTATAGCGGACAGTGCACATTTTTACAGCTAAAGGCCAGCAAAACCCTACCCTAGAAAAATTAATCAAAGACTATTTGCCTTGAGATATAGTACTTTGTAGGCAGTCATACAATAGTGCAGGTCGATCAAGAAAGTATAATGCTCCGATATAACTTGTGTTGGTGTGTATTCTACGATGAGGTAACGCTCAAATCAGGTAAATCTTCCTCTGATCTAGGTCACCAACCAAATTTTCTAGTCGAACCTACTCTTCAGAATATTTGCTTTCATTCTTTTAAGCGCAAAAAGCAACGTGGATGTTCGCCCCAAATTCATTTAGTATATTATTAACTGGTTTACTGCTCCAGACTGATGTGTGCGTTTATGAATTCTGCACGGGTTGAAAAGCAGCACATCACTAGCCATATACAAGCCATATAAGCAATGCTATATGCTTTAGCGACCTATATTTTCTATCAATGATTTAGAATGGGACTTCAATAGATATCTTGACATTGAACAGTCAACCCTGTGCAGACTCTTATCTTTTTTGGTACTGTACTTGCGGTGGTTTGCTTTTGAAGACAGGTAAGTGATAATGTCTGTGTTCAGATGGACCTACGAACAGTAGGCATACTGTTAAGAGATATGAAAAACCAAGATCAACCAATGGGAAATATGATTATACTCTTCGGTAAAGTATTTCTTTTTAGGGCAATCTAGGTTGAAACGGTACACATACAGAGGTTCAAGAACCTCGTTAGACATCACAGTAAAATAGAAGGATGTATTGTCAAAGGAAACAGTCAAATAGTAATGTACTGGGAAAGATGGGTTAGTTTGTGGATGATGGGTTAGTTTGTTAGTTTCTGAGGGTTGGAATTAAGATGGCAGTGTGCTGTATGTGAGCGAAAATAGCTGTAAGTAGCAGTAAAGGCATATTGTTGTCTGTTAGTCCCCACCCCCTGCCCCCATAAAAACAATAAAACATTAACATGCACAAGACTGCAAGGATTGCACTCCCAAGCTCAAAGATCACTCTTTGAGATCCAGAACCATGTGCTGTGAAATCTGTATTAAAGTTGAATGAGTCTACCCACTGGGCAAACACTGGTTGAATCAACGTTGTTTACACGTCATTTCAATTAAATTACGTTGATACATTGAATTGACGTCTGTGCCCACTTGGTAATGTCATCAGAGAAAATGATTAATCATTTAATATTTTCCCCTAAAATGTAATGGCTATTCATGTATCATCATAAAAAATGCTGAATTCTGACTAGATGGTTACAAGGTGAGAGATTGTAAACCCAACTACCTTGATTAACCTGGGACTGATAGTTGTACTGTAATTTATCTGTTTTAGTGTGAGCAAGCAACTGAGCATGCCGTTTGTGGAATTCATAGCAGGATGCCTCTCAGGTAATGTATAGGAGTAACATAGATCTTTGTGTATAAAAACATTTTTGGACATGAATATGGAGGGTGAATTTGACTAGGCGTATATGAATATGTTCTAGGAGCAGTAGGGTTGGCTTTTGGTCATCCAATGGACACAGTGAAGGTACAAGTATTGGACTCACTCAAACTTTATGATTATATCCACTAATTTAGACCAAGGAATCTAAACTTGTTGACAAGTCACATAATATGTATATTTTACTCCATATGTAGGTGCGTCTGCAGACCCAGGTTAAATACAAGGGGATTTGTGACTGTGTGGCTAGGACATACACTCGTGAAGGGGTAAGGTTTTGAATACTTTGGTATTATATGACTCATCCCACTGTGCATAGCATGTCATTTCAATGTCGATAATTGGGTGATATTTGGTTGATACGAACAATGAGATTACAACCTATATTCACCAACTCAAAAAGACAGCCAAAAGTTAGATGCATTTCCAGTGTGTTATGACTAGTCTTTCAACCATCTAAAAGCACAACCAAATTCCAATTTAAAAAACGATGTCTTCTTTTTGGTTTAGTTTTCACTCAAATGTCTATCGCTGCGCTTTCAACCATGCACAGCAATGTTCAAGTGGGAATACAATGTCAGGATTTTAGTTTATTTATACAATATATTTAATGTGTTAATGTGTTATCGCTGTGCTTCATCTAATAGCAGAACCAAATTGCTTGGATTGCTGTTGAGATTACATTAAAAGTACATAGTGCAGGGGATCTATGCCGTTCGAGATTCTGCACAGATTATTACACAAAGGTGAAGATCTCCACAGACCTGTGACGACCTATGCATGTTATCTTGAACATCCACACTTTCCGTTATTACATAAAAATACATGTATAGTTACAGTAACCTCAAAATGTGGCCATGGATATGTTACTCATTTTGAGGTAAAATGTTACATTAGTTTGTAAGATAGCCTTAATGAAGGCTATTTACTGTATTACAAAAGTAATATTAAATTGTATTTGGTTGACAACACAACCAAATATTAACATTTAAAGGAGATCTACTGCTTGGATAGTTCCATCTGTGCAGCTGGCTTATGCCCATTCTTTAACTTTTATTTTTTTTGGTTGAGTTGGAGATGTAAATCCAACATAACATTTGTTAACAAGTTAATAGGCTATTTATTGTATTTTAAATATAGAATTGTATTTGGTTACATTTAAAATGTTTACATTTGAGTTATTTAGCAGAGGCTCTTATCAAGAGCAACTTACAATTAGTGCATTCATCTTAAGATTGCTAGGTAAGACAACAACATCACAATCGTATCAAGTACATTTTCCCTCAACAAAGTATTTATCATCAAGGTCAGTGCTAGTGGGAAAAGAGAAGTGCCTTTTTTACTTTTCTTTTTTAATTGGGAGGAGGGGGGCGTCGGGGGCGCCGTGAGAGTTATTTAAGATACTCTTCAAAGAGGTAGTTTCAGATGTTTTCCCCAAAATAGGGACTCCACTGTCCTGACTTTAGGGAGAAATTTGTTCCACCATTGGGGTGCCAGGACAGAGAAGAGCTTTGACTGGGCTGAGCAGGAGCTGTCCTCCCATAGGGGTGGGAGGGCCAAGAGACCCAAGGTGGAGGAAAGGAGTGCTTGTTTGGGATGTAGGGTTTGAGCATAGCCTGAAGGAAAGGAGGTGCAGTTCCCTTGCTGCTCCATAGGCAAGCACCAGGGCTTCGACTGGAAGCCAGTGGAGTGTGAGGAGGAGTGACATGGGAGAATATTGGTTGAATACCAGGCGGGCTGCAGCATTCTGGATAAGTTGCAGGGGTTTGATGGCACAAGTGTAGAGCCCAGCCAACAGAGAGTTGCAGGAGTCTAGACAGGAGATTACAACTGCCTGGAATAGGACCTGCGCCGCTTCCTGTGTGAGGAACGGTCGGACTCTACAGATGTTGTAGAGTATGAACCTGTAGGAGCAAGTCACTGCTTTGATGTTTGCAGAGAACGACAGGTTGTAGTCCAGTGTGTAGTCCAAGCTTCTTTGCATTCTGGGAGGGGGACACCGTAGAGTTGTTAACAGTGATGGAGATATCTTGGAGTGGGCAGATCTTCCCCTGGAGGAAGAGTAGCTCAGTTTTGTTGAATTTGAGCTTGAGGTGGTGGGCTGACATCCAAGCTGAGATGTCTGCCAGGCACACAGAAATGTGTGTCGCCACCTGTGTGTCAGAAGGTGGGCAGGTTGTTGGGCAGCTGGACATCACTAGTCACAGGATTTCATCTGGAGAGAGGTGAGAAAGAGCTCAACACGTAGGGTAGTTCTGTGTGAGTGGGACTAGTGGACTTAGTAGGCTGAGTGAACGAGGAGCGGATGTTGTCAACCTTTTTTCAAAGTGGTTGACAAAGTCGTCCACAGAGAGGAAAGGGGGAGGTGGAGGATTAAGGAGGGAGAAAAAAGTGGAGAGAGGTTTCCCAGGGTTTGCGGCAGAAGCTTGACATTTATAGTGACATTTAGGGTGATAGAGGCTTTAGCAGCATATACAGAGGAAGATAAGTTACAGAGGAGGGTTTGGAAGGATGATAGGTCCTCCAGAAGTTTATTTTCCTCCATTTCCACTCAGCTGCCCGCAGCCCTCTTCTGTTAGAATGCAGTGAGTCACCCAGCCACGGAGCGGGAGGGGAAGGTCAGGCCGGCTGGGAGGTAAGGGGACAGTGAGAGTCAAAGGATGAGGAAAGGGAGGAGAGGAGGGTTGAAGAGGCAGAGTCAGGAGACAGGTGGGAAAAGGATTTAGAAGATGGAAGAGAGGATAGGATAGAAGAGGGGAGAGTACTGGGAGAGAGAGAGCAAAGATTGCAGTGGTGCATGACCATCTGGGTAGGGGCTGAGTGGTTAGGGTTGAAGGAGAGATGGAGATAAAATAAAAAGTAGTTATCAGAGACCTGGAGGGGAGTTGTAGTGAGATCAGTAGGCAAACAGCCTCTAGTAAAGATGAGGTCAAGCATATTTTCTGCTTTGTGAGTAGGAGGTGACTGGGAAAGGGTGAGGTCACGAGGAAAGGAGTGGAAAGATAGAGGTGGAAATACATTAATTGAAGTCCTTGTCGGGAGGTTAAATTCGCCCAGTACGAAGAGTGGTGAGCAGTCGTCGTGAAATTAGCTTATCAAGGTGTTAAGCTCATTGGTTGTCAACGCAACCAAATATCAACATTTGAACGAGATTTATCTTCTGCTTGGATAGTTCCATCTGTGCCACTTTCTGGCTTTAATTCCAGTTTGTTTATGAATTAATAATCAATATGTTGGAATTATGTCTCCATCT
Source organism: Oncorhynchus gorbuscha (assembly GCF_021184085.1). NCBI lineage: Eukaryota > Metazoa > Chordata > Actinopteri > Salmoniformes > Salmonidae > Oncorhynchus > Oncorhynchus gorbuscha. The sequence continues at coordinate 25,635,054 of NC_060192.1, forward strand.
CAACCAAAAATCTAATTTAAAGAATAGGACTAAATCAAAACAAACTTGAAATGCACTTTAAATAAAGTTTGATTTGATTTAGTCCTATTCTTTAACTAGATTTTTGGTTGAGATAGATCCGTGAATCCAACATATCTATTATCAATTTGAAAACAAACTTGAATTAAAGTCAGTGGCACAGAATATACATCTCCTTCAAATATTGATATATGCTTGTGTTGACAACTAAACACAAAACATGTCATATTTATCTGTATGTTATATATGCCATTACCCCAACCTCTTAATGTTTTGTACACTCAGTGTATTTATTCATCGAATGGTTCTCTCATTGATCGGGTTCCCGCTTTAAATATCTGTGCATTTGGATTGACAATGATTTAACGTATAAAAAACATACTGATGAGCTTGTTTAAAAGCTACGTAAGATTACATATATTCGTTGTTGAAGTATAAAAACAAAGTATTGGTTAACTCTTGAGGTTCCTCGGGTCTCCACCGAATTACAGTACCAGTCAAAAGTTTGGACACACGTACTCTTTCAAGGGTTTTTCTCAATTTTTTACTATTTTCTACATTGTAGAATAATAGCGAATACATCAAAACTATGAAATAACACATATGGAATAATGTAGTAACCAAAAAAGTGTTAAACAAATCAAAATATATTTTATATGTGAGATTCTTCAAAGTAGCCACCCTTTTCCTTGATGACAGCTTTGCACACTCTTGGCATTCTCTCAACCAGCTTCATGAGGTAGTCACCTGGAATGCATTTCAATTAACAGGCGTGCCTTGTTAAAAGTTCATTTGTGGAATTTCTTTCCTTCTTGATACGTTTGAGCCAATCAGTTGTGTTGTGACAAGGTAGGGATGGCATACAGAAGATTGCCCTATTTGGTAAAAGACCAAGTTCATATTATGGCAAGAACAGCTCAAATAAGCAAAGAGAAATGACAGTCCATCATTACTTTAAGACATGGTCAGTCAATCCAGGAAAATTTCAAGAACTTGGAAAGTTTCTTGAAGTTCACTCACAAAAACCATCAAGCGCTTTGATGAAACTGGTTATCATGAGGACCGCCACAGGAAAGGAAGACCCAGAGTTACCTCTGCTACAGAGGATAAGTTCGTTAGACTTAACTGCACCTCAGATTATAGCACAAATAAATGCTTCACAGAGTTCAAGTAACAGACATATGTTAACATCAACTGTTCAGAGGAGACTGCGTGAATCAGGCCTTTATGGTCGTATTGCTGCAAAGAAACCACTACTAAAGGACACCAATAAGAAGAGACTTGCTTGGCTCAAGAAACACGAGCAATGGACATTAGACCGGTGGAAGTCTGTCCTTTGTTCTGATATGGTCCAAATTTGAGATTTTTGGTTCCAACGGCTGTGTCTTTGTGAGACGCATGGTAGGTGAATGGATGATCTCCGTATCTGTGTTTCCGTGAAGCATGGAGGAGGAGGTGTGATGGTGCTTTGCTGGTGACATTGTTGTTGATTTATTTAGAATTCAATGCACACTTAACCAGCATGGCTACCACAGCATTCTGCAAGGATACGCCATCCCATCTGGTTTGCGCTTAGTGGGACTATCATTTGTTTTTCAACAGGACAATGACCCAACACACCTTCAGGCTGTGTGCGGGCTATTTGACCAAGAAGGAGAGTGATGGAGTGCTGCATCAGATGATCTGGCCTCCACAATCACTCAACCTCAACCCAATTAAGATGGTTTGGGATGAGTTGGACCGCAGAGTGAAGGAAAAACAGCCAACAAGTGCTCAGCATTTGTGGGAACTCCTTCAAGACTGTTGGAAAAGCATTCCAGGTGAAGCTGGTTGAGAGAATGCCAAGAGTGTGCAAAGTTGTCATCAAGGCAAAGGGTGGCTACTTTGAATAATCTAAATTCAAAAATACTTGTTTAACACTTTCTTGGTTACTGCATGATTCCATGTGTTTTTTCATAGTTTTGAAATCTTCACTATTATTCTAGAATGTATAAAATAGTAAAAATAAAGAAAAACCCTTGAATTAATAGGTGTCCAAACTTTTGAATGGTACTGTAGTTTTAATGCACCTCACTGAGTATACAAACATTACGAACACCTGCTCTTTCTATGACATAGACTGACCAGGTGAATCCAGGTGAAAGCTATGATCCTTTAATGATGTCACTTGTTAAATCCACTTCAATCAGTGTAGATGAAGGAGGAGACAGGTTAACGACAACTTTTTAAGCCTTGAGACTCGATTGTGTATGTGTGCCATTCAGAGGGTGAATGGGCTAGACTAAAAATGTAAGTGCCTTTCAACACGGTATGGTAGTAGGTGCCAGCCCAGGTGCACCGGCTTGTGTTAAGAACTACAACGCTGCTGGGTTTTTCACACTCAACAGTTTCCTGTGTGACATCCAGCCAACTTGACAACTGTGGGAAGCACTGGATTCAACATGGGCCAGCATCCCTGTGGAACGCTTTCAACACCTTGTAGAGTCCAGTACATCTTAGTTTTTAGGGGAGCTCTCACAACAATCAATGTCATGATAGCACATTGATAATAGTCAGTGGCAAATATCATATCTAAGCAGCGATGGGCTTGGTTAAAACCCTGGATGGGATACCAAAGGGTAGCTTCTGATAGATCAATTCTCCAGGAGGAGGTGCTGCCCAGCCTTCTTCTGATAGTAGATTTTATCATTGAAGATCTGAAGTTCTTTTAAAGGTACACATTTAACATATTTTATTCAAGGTTTGTCTATGTTGAAATTTGGTTATCATGATGACATAATCCTGTGGTTGAAATCTTACCCAGAAAACAACAGTTGATTACTTTTTTTAAATCTAATGTATTTTCCTCGTAGAGTTCACGTCACAAATTATGTTGAAACAACGTTGATTCAACCAGTTTGTGCCCAGTGGGATTTGTTGATGAGTGTTTTATATTTTCGCTACATTGTTGTACCATCAGAAATTCCTTAACTATACTATTTCTGTATTTGCTGGATCAGATCCCTGGGTTCTTCAAGGGCATGACATTTCCTGTCCTGACTACTGGCATCACCAACGCTGTGGTCTTTGGTTCCTATAGCAATGCTTTAGACTGCCTCACCCAGTCCCAACGGAATGACCGAATCCAAGGCAACCCTGCCTCGGCATCAGCAGTCTTCGCAGCTGGCTGTTTCTCAGGTCTGGCACAGGTAATATGGAACGTGCTTTAAATGGCCCTGAAATATGGCATTATGTGTACTTCTTAACACCAAGCTGGTCTTTGCTGCCAGGTGGTGGTTACTGCGCCTGTTGACCTGGTGAAGGTACGCTTGCAGTCCCAGACCAAGGGCTGGGCTGGGGTCGGTGGTGACGGGTATCGAGGTCCCATTCACTGTGTGACTGTCATCCTGAGGGAGGAGGGGCCAAGGGGATTGTTTCGAGGGGGGTTGGCTCTTACCCTGAGAGATGTACCCTGCTATGGAATCTACTTCTTGCCTTACGAAATCACCTGCAGGTTTCTGACTGAAGAAGGCAAACGACCAGGTCAGTTGGAGAGAGATTGTGTTCCAGGCCATCTTTTCATGTGAAAAGATTGCTATATTATGTGGTTCCTGAGATGTTACGCTCATCTCCAGGCATTTTGAGATATGATAAACTGTTATACGTCACTGCAATAGTCGACTTGGAGTGTGTGTGTCATTAACAGTTCAAAGGCCATGCTAGTCTGTGAAAAGAAAGCGAGTCTGTGTCTAGATTTGACCGTTTACTGCTGATGGTTTGAGTGCTAGTGCAATAACATAGATTTTCAGGTAATTATTTGGTTTGTATCTGCAGGCACATTTGCAGTATTGATGGCGGGTGGGGTGGCAGGCGTGGTGACGTGGGCCTTTGCCACGCCCATGGATGTGATGAAAGCGCGGCTGCAGATGTCCGGTGCTGGGGGCCGGGTGTACCAGGGGGTCCTGCACTGCATGAGTGTGAGTCTGAAGGAGGAGGGGGTGAGAGTGTTCTTTAAGGGTCTCCTCCTGAACAGCCTGAGGGCCTTCCCTGTCAACGCCATCACCTTCCTCAGCTATGAGAGCCTGCTGCGTTTCCTCACCCGGCCGTCTGCAGACTGACCACAAGACTATATGCATCTCCTGGATACACTCCAAATGATGGAAAGAATAGCAACATTGGATGGACAAACCATTATGTTAAATGAACTGGTATATACAGTATACCTTAGCATGCTATACTCAGAATTGTATCTGCTAAACTGGAGTTTCACACTGTGTTATCCTCAATGTGGGCACTCACAGGGTTCATGATGCTGTTTTAGTAGGACGCAGTGCTGTGATATCATAGGGCGTCACCATACTTATGGATGCAAACTGTCATACAGCATCACCTCTTACAGAGCTATGATACCATCAGTATTTTATGTCATGAGACAACAAAACCTTGAATATGAAAACACCTGGAAACCAAATGTTTATACCAAGACATGGTGTATTTATGTACGAACTTCATAGCCTTCATTTATAATCACTTTTTAATTTAAAAAAAGTGAAGCAAATGGGAATGTAGTTGGTTTATTGCTGACAACCAATCCTCAATTCAAATCAACTTTTAGTTAAATAAACCCCCTTCCCCAAAATGTAAACATTTAGTAAAATGCGTCTTACTTATTGCATAAGTTAATGTATTCACCCCTTTGGATTTATTCACATTTTGTTGATTGACAAAGTGGGATTGAAATGGATTTAGTTGTGATTTGTCATTGAGCATCACAGAATACCAAAGTGAAAAGATTTCAATTTTTAACATAACAGTTGTTGCAAAACTATTCAGCCCTTTTGTTTAGAGAAGACTAAATTAGTTCAGGAGTCAAATGCGGCTTAACAAATCACAAGTTACATGGACTCACTCTGAAATGATAGGGGTTGACATTTATTTTAATGACTACCTCTTCCTGTCCCCAATACATACATTGAACTACAACGACTAGGCGGCTTTTCAAAAGCCTCAGAAGGGCAGTGATTGGTAGATTAAATATCTGATCTGGTATTGTTATCCATCTTTAAGCATGGTCAAGTTTATTATGCTGTGGATGATGTATTAAACCACACACAAAGACAGTCGTTCTTCTGAACTGAGCTGCAAGACAGGAAGGACACTGCTAAGAGATGTCACCATTGGTGCTTTTAAAACAGATCCAGTTAAAATGGCTGTGAAGGGAGAACTGAGGATGGATCAACATTTCAGTTACTCCACAATGAAATGTAAAGAATAAAAACCTTGTTGGCCTAAATGCAAAGCCTTGTGCTTGAGACAAATCCAGCACGTCACTGAGTAACTGCCTCCTTTTCAAGCATGGTGGCTGCATCATGGTATGGGTATGCTTGACGTTGGCGAAGACAGGAGTTTCAGGATAAAAATGGGATGGAGCTAAGCTTTACACCAAACACAGGAATTTACCTTTCAGCAGGACAATAACCAACAAGGCCATATCTACACTGTAGCAGGACAATAACCTACAACACAAGGCCAAATCTACACTAGCAGGACAATAACCTACAACACAAGGCCAAATCTACACTGTAGCAGGACAACAACCTACAACACAAGGCCAAATCTACACTGTAGACAGTGGATGTTCCAAATGGCCAAGTTACAGTTGAGACTTAAATCTGCTTGGAAATCTATGGCAAGACTTAAACGGCTGTCTAGACATGATCCTCAACACCTTCCCAGATCTTGCACAATCCAGGTATGCTAAAGCTCTTAAGAGACTTACCTAAGAAAATCACAGCTGTACATTGCTGCCAAAGGTGATTCAGGAGAGTGAATACTTATCTATTCAAGGTATAGTTCTTTTTAATTTACATTCTAATAAAATATTCCACTTTGACAGAGCAATAATGTAGATCAATTACAAAAAAAACAATTTAATTTCAATCCCACTTTGTAACGCAACAAAATGTGAAAAAAATCCAAGGGGGTGAATACTTCTAATACCCACTGTATTTCATCATGTATATATAATATATAATAATATATATGCCATTTAGCAGACGCTTTTATCCAAAGCGACTTATCATGTCCGATAGAAGGTCATCTCTTCTTCATACTTGTCTAGTCACAATGCTAACCCATGTAAAAGCAAATTCATTAACAAAAATGGAAAGGAAAAAAATACAAACATTACATTTGGACATTCATTGTCATCATTTATTTATTTTATTTAGCTAGTCATATAGTCTTATAAGGAGTCATTATCATCAGTCATAATTTCAACCCTGGAAAAAATATTTCTTAAAATTAAGTATCAAAGATTCAGCCTCTTGTTAGTGGTGCAGAATTTCTCCTGACTAACACCATTTGTGGTCCTGAGTTTCATACTCTTTCAACAACCCTGATCCATTTCTCCTGCAGTTTGGGTAACTGCTCCAAATCCTAGCCACACTTTTGAATCTGGTTGTGTGCTTTTCTGTAGTTGTATGTTTACTTGTTTGTCCAAAAGTCTGTGTGTGACATTTCATTTGTCTCTTGACTTCTATGTGTGTGTCCTGTGTTACCGCAGATGTAATGTCCAGTTGACCCCTGCGTTCACGCCTGGCTTACGAAGAGTTAAGACTGCCGTGTCCGGGTCAAACTCAAACTCCACAGAAGACTCCCCACCATCTGTGGAGGATGGGTGAAGAACATCAGGCACATTGTAACAAACCCCAATGTTCACAACCCTTACCACTTTCTGCACTAGCCTGCCAACACAAAAATAACTTTGCTGCAACAAGTTATTTTTCCATTACCAGAAGGACATTCAGGGGAAACTCCTGGCTCTACACGTGACACCATGTTGCCTGGTTATTGATGGTACATGACTAACCTGTCATTGTGAGGGTGACCGCATCAGGCTTCTGAGCTCCCAGGATGTTCACTTGCTCTACCCAGGAGGCCGTGGGAAACTGGGAGTCAGGAGACAGATCACTGCAGCATCAGAGAAAGAGACAGGTTACACTCGATACAGAAACACAGGGAGAACATGGCCTGGTTGGAATGATAATGTTAGTTAGAGGGACAGACCTCGATGAGAGGCTGTTCGCAGTGAAACTCAGGCGTCTGTGAATAAACTGCTTGTCTGTCTTATGTTTAAAGGTGTGACCATCATCTATGTAAATCTCTCCTTCTGCTTTGCCCTGGAACAAAGAGAAACATTTAAATGACGACAAAGCCCCTGCAAGTAAAATGGTACAACAACAATGGTAGTGATATCATAGTGGTGTAAACGAAGGTTATACCTGTGAGTCAAGGGCCACGTAGAGGGTGTAGGGATCGTTCTCCATGCAGGATGAGGACCTGCGAACACGGTTCTTCCGGCAGATAATGGAACCTCCTCGCTGGAACACTGGAATCTGAGATAGGAAGAGGTGGTGGGACAGAGAAGAGAGAGAGAACAGCGAGAGAGTTATTTGTGGGAAAAGGTGCTGAGTAAAGACCATAGGAGTTGAGAGAAACAAACAGCAGATCCATGTTAACAGAGAACCTACTGAGCTCATGGTGACAGGGATAGAGAGGTTCTGAGCTCCGTCATGTCTCTGGAACGTGTGGACGTCATACCAGACCTGTGACGGGGAGAGAAGCGAGAGGATGTCAGAGGACGAGAAGATATCAGGTTGACTGAACATGTGGTATATTTCAACAGGCAAAACTCCAGGTCAGCCTTCCCTCTCTCTCCATCCTCAAAACTCACCTCGCCATTCCCAGGTAAGTAGGCTGTGACCCCACTAGACCTTTCATCTGTTACAGGGTGAACCAGAAGATCTCTGCCTGATGAACACACAGGGGAAGAGGTAGCCTGGGGTAATGCATCATCCTCACCAGGTTGAAGAGCTCAACTTCATCCAAACATTTAGGTATTCAAAAGTATTGTACCATAAAAAGTTAAGTACATACCGGTCTAAAGGCCACTCTCCCTAACCTACTTACCAATCAGGAACTCATTGTCAATGGAAAATGTGGCAATATCCTCTGGATACTCCACCCACAGGGGCCTATAGTACAGAGAGAGAGAGATACAACCCAAGGTGAATCAAAATACAAGGATTCTCTCTAATATCTTCTCAAAGACTGGTGTCAGCTATAGACCTTCAAAACATAGACGTGGCAGGGCTCGACATTAACACTTGTCCGCTTGCCTGGGCATGTAAAACAAATAGTCAGAAAGACGATTATAGAGTTAAGTTTTCCGCATGGACAAGTTAAAAAAAAGCCTACTCTGATCAGAATTAGATAGTGTGCGGATCAAAAATCTGCACACCCAGTAGCTCTCCACATATGGGTTTTATACAGTAGTCCATCAGTGCAGTATTTTACTTTGTGGGAGGTTTAAGTGTGGCAGGAGACAATACATGGGATCAGAGACCAGCAGCCTTCCATTGTCAATACCAGTGATAATAATGGTATTATGGTGTTACAGAAGATTGTTTATTTTTGCACTTAGTGACTTGAGCTGACAAATAAAAAGTGTAAAAAAAAAGTTAATGTCAAGCCCTACATGGGGCTTGATGAGCCTACCTCATGACAGGCTGGCCAGTGCGTTGGGCATGGTAGAACTGCAGGTACCAGTAGGGCAGAAGGGTGTAGCGCTGACGCACAGCCTCCCGGATGAGAGCTGTGTTGTCAGGGCCAAAAAGCCAGGGCTCCCTCCGCGGGGTGTCCAGGTGGGCATGGGCACGGAAGAAGGGCTGGTAGGCCCCCGCCTGGTACCAACGCACCAGCAGCTCCGCACTGGGAGTCTTAAAGAAACCACCCACGTCAGCTGGGATGAGAGGAGTGATTAGGATACTTTAAGAATTACAATCAAACAAGGACAGACCGAGCCATCCAATCTGTGCAGCACCAATCCCTGCCAGCCTCACCTCCACAGAAGGAGATGCCAACCAGGCCCAGGCTGAGACACATGGGGATGGACATCTTCAGGTGGCCCCACTCAGCTGCATTATCACCAGTCCAAACTGCACCTGGAGGAGAGTGGGTGAATGCGTGTGTGTGAGAGAGTAAACACTTCAAGAGTGGGTTGGGGGTTCAGTGAATACATACAGTATACAACATTTATGGTAACCAGAGGGAGGCGTTATCGAAGGGTCTAACCATAGCGCTGAGACCCAGCGAAAAAGGCCCTGGTCAGGACAAAAGGCCTCTCCAACCCCCCGGAGCGCTGGATCTGACCCTCTGCTGTCGCCATTTGCTGAGAGAGGGAAAGAAGGGAAGACTGAGTAGATGCCAGTAAATAATAAGGATGCTGGAACTAATCCAAAACAATCCCAACAGTGTGGACAGTGAACACCCCCGGGGCCATCTAGTCCTAGTAACGCCCTTCCTTCCCTTCCTCACCACGTAGAAGCCGTAGAGGTTGTGGATGTCTCTGTGCTCCCAGGGCCCATGGAGGGCATCCTTGTGCATGGTGACCTCTGGACCGTTGAACACAGACGGCTCGTTCATGTCGTTCCACGTGTACAGGTTCTCCATCGAGCCCTGGAGAAGAGAAACAGGAGATAATGACATGTCAGTACATCTGTGGTCTCAGTAGCTCAAGGCTCCAGCAGCTTTACTGGTTAACCAGTGACATCAATTCTAACTGACTCAGTGAAGAGGACAAAGTTTCCAAAGGAAATCAAGAAAGAAGAAGGAAAGAGAAAAAAGGTAACTGCGTTTAAAATGTGGAGATGAGACTAACTGACACAGGGTTTACTCACCTCATACTGGTCATAGGCAAACATGCTGGCCCACCACTTCCTCATCTCAGGGTTGGTAAAATCTGGGTAACCTGCATTCCCTTTTACAAGGAAATATAGAGTACATATACATAACAGTTCTAAACAATTCTAGCCTTTGGGTGACTGAATCAGTAGAAAAACAGGCAAATCTTATAATGCGTTGACATTTATTGCCAAAATATTGCCCTGGAGGTAGAACTCAGCGATTTCCGTTAGATGGGGCAAATTGGCTATTTCAGAAAAACGTATGATTTAGCTTTTTGGTCTTAATTTAAAAGGTTAGTGCTAGGCATTAGGGTTAGTGGTATGGTTAAGGTTAGGTTTAAATCAGATTTCATGACTGTGGCTATGCCAGCAAGTGACCACTCTGCAGAGCTGCTTCCAGGGCAACATTCATGACAAATGCTAACCTGCACTGTGTTGTCTGGTACGTTAAATACAATAAATTAAATACACTAAATTACCAAAGGTATGTGGACACCTGCTCGCCTAACATCCCATTCCAAAATCATAGGCATTAACATAGAGTTGGTTCCCCCTTTGCTGCCATAACAGCCTCCACTCTTCTGGGAAGACTTTCTACTAGATGTTGGAATATTGCTGTGGGGACTTGCTTCTATTCAGCCACAAGATCATTAGTGAGGTCGGGCACTGATGTTGGGTGATTAGGCCTGTCACACAGGCTTCGTTCCAGTTCATCTCAAAGGTGTTCGATGGGGTTGAGGTCAGTGCTCTGTGCAGGCCAGTCGTCACCGATCTCGACAAACCCTTTCTGTGTGGACCTTGCTTAATGCGCAGGGGCATTGTTATGCTGAAACAGAAACTTCCTCAAACTGTTGCCACAAAGTTTGAAGCACAGAATCGTCTAGAATGTAATTGTATGCTGTAGTGTTAAGATCTCCCACCACTGGAAGTAATGGGCCTAAACCAAACCATGAAAAACAGCCCCAGACCATTATTCCTCCTCCACCAAACTTTACAGTTGGCACTATGCATTGGGGCAGGTAGCGTTCTCCTGGCATCTGCCAAACACAGATTTATCCGTCGGACTGCCAGATGGTGAATCGTGATTCATTACTCCAGAGAATGCGTTTCCACTGCTCCAGAGTTGAATGGCAGCAAGCTTTACACCATTCCAGCCAACGCTTGGCATTGCGCATGGTGATTTTAGGCTTGTGTGCGGCTGCTCGGCCATGGAAACCCATTTCATGAAGCTCCCGACAAACTGTTATTGTGCTGGCGTTGCTTCCAAAGGAAGTTTGGAACTCTGTAGTGAATGTTGCAACCGAGAACAGACCATTTTTATGTGCCATGGGCTTCAGCACTCGGCGGTCCCGTTTTGTGAGCTTGTGTGGCCTACCACTTCGCGGCTGAGCCGTTGTTGCTCCAAGACGTTTCCACTTCACAATATCAGCACTTACAGTTGACTGGGCCAGCTCGAACAGGGCAGAAATTTGACGAACTGACTTGTTGGAAAGGTGGCATCCTATGACGGTGCCACATTGAAAGTCACTGAGCTCTTCAGTAATACCATTCTACAGCCAATGTTTGTCTATGGAGATTGTATGGCTGTGTGCGCAATTTTATACACCTGTCAGCAACGGGTGTGACTGAAATAGCCGAATCCACTAATTTGAAGGGGTGTCCACATACTTTTGTACATAGTGTACATATTGACATGTTCCTACCTGGCCAGCACCAGCCCTCATAGTCTCCGCCATCTTTGTTTTTTATGTAGTAGCCTCGAGAGCGAATCTCAGTGTGGATCTTATAGCTGCTGTCCACCTTAATGTGAGGGTCCACTATGGTCACCATCTGTGGACAGCCGGGACAGGAGAGGACGCAGTGAGTGGAGGAGGAAGAGAGAACAGTGCCAAAAATGTAAATTATCTTCTCATTACCACACACACACCATTTCAAAATCCTATGTTTCCATCATTAAGTTCACCTTGCGTCTCTTATCCAGGAGGCCCTGCAACATGTCTTTGGGCTGTGGGAACTTGTTGTTGTCCCAGGTGAAGTAGCGCTTGCCGTCCGTGTGCTCAATATCCAGCCAGATGAAGTCATAGGGGATGTCGTGTTCATCAAAGCCCTGGTCCACCGCACTCACATCTTCCTGGTCGTTGTAGTTCCAACGGCACTGGTGGTAGGCCAGCGAAGAGAGAGGGGGGAAGGCCTGAGTTCCTACGACAGCCAGAGAACAGGTCATTTCTAAAGTGAAGGTAACACTTCTGGGATAGGGAGCAGTGAAGCTATAAACCAACCATGTATTGAACATTAAAATGTGCTTGGTGTGAATGTGTAGAATATACCGTGAGTGACGTGTACCTGTGTTCCTGTTAGTGAGTGTGTAAGTAGTGTACCTGTTAAGGAAGAGTACTGTGTGAACACATCATTAGGTCGTGGTCCCAGCATGATGAAGACGTCAATGATGCCACTCTCAGAAATCCATCGGACGTCTGTCTGAGGGACCTCACTGGAGCCCTGAACGCAATCAAACATGCACAAAGAGGATTCAGAGATCAAACCAAGTGGATCCAAGGGCAAAGAAGGAAAGGCAAGACAGTGTGTGAGATCCAGTCACACACACACCCACCTGTCCAGAGCTGACGTCCACCCATGTCTCTGCTGCGTTAAGCCAGAAGAGACCCATAGTCCTGTGGGTGTTGTGTGAGAGGAGGACAGGCACTGCTCCATACAGAGCCATAGGGTTAAAGAGCTCATACTGGAACACATCCAGGTTATAAAGCCTGTAGGGGTCTCCTCCACTAAGGAGAGGAACAGGAATCACTGGGTTAGCACTGGATGACCAACAAAAGGGGAGGCAGGTAGCCTAGTGGTTAGAGTGTAGGGGCGGCAGGTAGCCTAGTGGTTAGAGTGTAGGGGCGGCAGGTAGCCTAGAGGTTAGAGTGTAGGGGTGGCAGGTAGCCTAGAGGTTAGAGTGTAGGGGCGGCAGGTAGCCTAGAGGTTAGAGTGTAGGGGCGGCAGGTAGCCTAGTGGTTAGAGCGTTGGACTAGTAACCGAAAGGTTGCGAATCCCAAAGTTGACAAGGTTAACATCTGTTGTTCTGCCACTGAACAAGGCAGTTAACCCACCCACCCACCATTGAAAATAAGAATTTGTTCTTAACTGACTAGATAATTAAAGTCAAATAAATCAGAAAACTACACTTTGAGCTGAGTGCAAATGACATTGGGGCAAGGGCGTTTATAGTCTCACTCTGTGTTTTTCAGTCTGAGGCCGTCTGCATGTTCAGGGATGCCATAGACGTGTTCTACTCCAGGCAGGGAGAAGTCCAGACTGATGGAGGAGGGACCTGGAGGACAGGAGGCAGGTTACATTAGAGCAGTGTTTTTATTTATATACATTTTAAAAATTTAACACATGATGTCAATGTTAAGTAAATAGGTGAAAACAAATAAATGGACTTGAGTAACAGTTTGTTTTACTATGGAATTGTAGTGTACAATGATGTACCATTAGGCTTGGTGTCAGCATGGGTCTTGAATGTCTCCTCCCACATTCCTGGCTGATCCACCTCTTCTTCTGCTTCCTCCTCTCCTTCTGACACCTGGAAAGAGAGGGGTTTTGTGGAGAACCAGAAAAGAGGCCAAACGTGTAGCTAAAGTGTCTCAGAAAGGTGCTACTCGTACACACCCTAGTTCAAAGTTCACATCAAATTGATACCAGAAGTTGGAGCTCTTCTCACACCCTACTAGGCTACTACTCACAACCTGTTCTCTCTACACACTTTGAACACAAAAAAAATAGACAGAACAGAGTCAATAAATGCACCAATAAACCCATGCAGTGTTTGTATCAGAACAATAAGGTATTTGGAATAGAACACCACACACCTTTTCCTTGTCATGCTTCTCTGTGTCCTCTTTCTCCCCAGCTTCCTCTGTGTCTGTTTGGCTTTTGCTGCATCACACAATAATACATATCAATGTCAAAAGAGTGATTGATTGCTATAGAAAACACATGGAGAAATGTGAAGAACAAGTAAAGCAATATAAACTGCTTTTCATCACCTGGATTGACATGTTGTTAGTGATCGATTGAAGGACAAACTCTTTCCATTTGAGTTAAACATGCATTATGTACTGGCATCTTGTTGACATAGCAGTTCATTTTAACTTGTGTTTGCATTGATCTTAATGTTGGGGTTGCACAAAAATGTGCAGATTTTAAGTTAGGATTCAGCCCATAGAATATGACTTGGTAATGGGCTTGGTAATATGCCCACATTTCTAAAAACTTTGCAGGATAATGATTCAGAAGATTTTTTATTTGTTAATAATTATCCATGGGTAAACCAATCAAATCACTGAACAATAAAATATGACATGCAATAATTTGTTTAGTTTAGAGGGTGGTGGGAAGCTTAGTAAATATATGTACACTACACTGAGCAGTAGAGGCTGTACAGACTTATGGAGAAATTGCACACAGCAACATGTTTACATATATGTAGTTGCTCTAGTAAAGTTAAGATCAAAAGTAAAAATCTGTTGACTTCATTTTTGACTTGTTGGATTTCTACTATAAGACAATACAGCCGCAAGCTATTTCAGTAGTTCAACTCAGGTGTCACACAAACATTACATCAAGAGGCAAGCTAAGACCAGTTACCTAGAGAAAACGCTCTTGATCTTATCCCACATGCTACCGACTGTGCTACTTATTTTGTGGGAAATACTGGAGGACATGGTGAGAAACAGGAGGGAAAGGAAAGGAACAGAATAGGATGGGAAAACAGATCAGTACAGCACAGCTAAGTGCATTTTAGAAAACCTTTGAGACAATTATCAAATTCAGCAGGAGAGCACAAGTGGAAGCCTTCATTAAAAAGCCTTCCATGAAATTACACAACATATATTACACGGCAATATTCCGTCTAAGTCCATCCATCACAGGTCTAGTATATGCATTCAATTGCATTGTTCCATGTGATATAAATGCATGGTTTCATCCTGTACATGCAAGACTGCATAAGCGACTCACGTGTCCTTGCGTATGCGGAGCTGCTCAAAGGCTAGCAGGCCCCGGGAGTTGAGGGACAGCAGCACCTGTGGGCCCTCCATGATGTCCAGGCGGAAGGGCTGGGCACTGAGGATGAGCCTCCAGTCCTCCCCACCCAGAGACAACACCACCCTGTGCTCATCCTGGGCCACCACTGACATACTGCATTGGAGAGAAACGGCCATCACACCCATGCCAACACCCCCACTATGGACCTTCTCTATACCATTACAAAACCATCCCAGAATGTGAGACATCAATAGTGGGCTGATATTGAAATGAACAAACTCACAGTTCAGTGGGAGGGTCAGTGATGAGAACATCAGGCACCTCATATCGAGGCTTGATGGGCTTCAGCTCATTGATCTTCACTCTGGTCATGTTCCCCTGAAGGCGATACAGCTCGAGCAGCAAGAGCACCTGAACACAAGCAATGCAATTATCACACGGTTTGCACGATGTGGAAAAACACTAAGTGTATGGTGGATTTCCATTGTATGCCATTCAAGTAATCCATTATAAAAGCGAAGTAATTTCACCCAATCTCCATGACAACTTATTTACGTGTGCAGCAGGTCTTATTCATTCTGACCTTATTATTGTTATTCAGGAGCTGCACTGTGAGGTGGGAGTCACTGAGTTCCAGGGTCTCCAGTAAGGCTGTGTATGATGACTGGCCTGGCTTCATCGCCCTTTGACGACTACACACACACACACAAACAAACACGTTATTTCGTTTAGGTCTCAAAATGTCCATCTAGGTAACGTTATTGTTGTTACACATTTTTCTACAATTGAATTGATGGTAGGCAGCCATCACCTGCAGAAGGCACTCTGGTCACATGTTTTGAAGTTGCTGCGATCCACAGCTTGAGTGATGCTCAGGAAAACAGACAGCACGAGCACACGATATAGGCACATCCTAGGGAAGAATGGAAATAAACAGTGATGTAACTATGTTTGCAATTATCATATTCCAGCTAGCTAAATCATGTTGCTGCTGAACTGATTAGTTAGGTAGGTAGTTTTCCTCTAGGTAGCAAGCTATCCGTGACAAAAGACAACTGACCAAATGCGGCATTTATAGATAATATCCACAAAGACTGATGCAATAGTACACATGTTTTCTGTTGTAATGGCTTGCTAGCAGGCTAACTGAACCTGAATTCTGAAATAACTACCGTTCAATGAAGCTCGCCATCTTGATTCAGCTTGCTTACGCTCTCAAGCCTCGCCCCTTCAAATCATGTGCACGCAGATGATTTGACAAATAGAACGTATATGTGCCTGTAAGAAACTAAATATGTTATTTGGGGGACAGTCAGAGCCAACCCTGTCCATCCTGTAGAAGTATTGGCACAGTTTCGAATTAGACGAACTCCTGTTATTGCCTTAACTTGAAATGGTAGTGGGATGCTATAATAATAAATGCTCTAAACATGGTGCTTTCTGTTAACCGTTGCTAAAGCGTTTCGATCTTGAATGCGCTCCGCATTGCCGCGAGTCATTCAATGATTGGTCAGTTCATTTTGACGAGGGAGGCGCGTGTGCATAGCAAAGGTGCGTTAAACACTTTGGGGTTTTGGAACGTTCAGATATAAATATACTATGTAGAACAGGAAGCACGTCGGATCTATTCGTTCATGTAATTTCTATTTGCAACGTTCGATAACGTTTGGCGACTGAAAGTAGCCAGTCGTCCATCCCAAATTAATGGAAAAGATGGGTATGGTACTGTCTAAAATTAAATGAGAAAGATGCCACGTGGCATGGACTCAACATTAGACTATTTCTGAAGTTTGCTATTATAGAAAGCAGGAAAGCAACGGCTGGCTTTTTCAAACAGAAATGTGCATCCTCTAGCTCTAACTCCAAAAAGTTTTGGGACGCTGTAAAGACCATGGAGAACAAGAGCACCTCCTCCCAGCTGCCCACTGCACTGAGGTTAGGTAACACTGTCACCAACGATAAAACCGAGAATTTCAATTTCTACTGACTGGCCATGCTTTCCTCCTGGCTACCCCAACCTCGGCCAACAGTTGCCGCCCCCAACAGCTACTTGCCCAAGCCTCCCCAGCTTCTCCTTCACCAAAATCCAGATAGCAGATGTTCTGAAAGAGCTGTAAAACCATTACCCGTGCAAATCAGCTGGGCTAGACAATCTGGACCCTCTCTTTCTAAAATTATCTGCCGCTAACCCCTATTACCAGTCTGTTCAACCAACCTCTCTTTCGTATCGTCCGAGATCCCTAAAGATTGGAAAGCTGCCGTGGTCATCCCCCTCTTCAAAGGGGGTGATGCTCGACCCAAACTGTTATAGACCTATATCCATCCTGCCCTGCCTTTGTAAAGTCTTCTTAAGCCAAGTTAATAAATAGATCACTGACCATTTTGAATCTCACTGTACCTTCTCCGCTGTGCAATCCGGTTTCCAAGCTGGTCACGGGTGCACCTCAGCCACGCTCAAGGTACTAAACGATATCATAACCGCCATTGATAAAAGATTGTACTGTGCAGCCGTCTTCATTGACCTGGCCAAGGCTTTCGACTCTGTCAATCACCGTATTCTTATCGGCAGACTCAACAGCCTTTGTTTCTCAAATGACTGCCTCGCCTGGTTCACCAGCTACTTCTCAGACAGATTTCAGTGTGTCAAATCGGAGGGCCTGTTGTCCGGACCTCTGGCAGTCTCTATGGGGGTACCACAGGGTTCAATTCTCGAGCCGACTCTTTTCTCTGTATATATCAACGTTTTCGCTCTTACTACGGGTGATTCCCTGATCCACCTATATGCATACAACACCATTCTGTATACATCTGGCCCTTCTTTGGACACTGTGTTAACAAACCTCCAAACGAGCTTCAATGCCATACAACACTCCTTCCGTGGCCTCCAACTCTTCTTAAACACTAATAAAACTAAATGCATGCTTTTCAACCGTTCGCTGCCCGCACCTGCCCGCCCAACTAGCATCACTACTCTGGACGGTTCTGACTTAGAATATGTAGACAACTACAAATACCTAGGTGTCTGGCCAGACTGTAAACTCTCCTTCCAGACTCATGTTAAACATCTCCAATCCAAAATTAAATCTAGAATCCCGATTTCGCAACAAAGCCTCCTTCACTCACGCCGCCAAACATACCCTAGTAAAACTGACTATCCTACCGATCCTCGACTTCGTCGATGTCATTTACCAGATAGCGTCCGACACGCTACTCAGACTTTCCTTCCAGTTCTCTGCTGCCATTGACTGGAACGAATTGCAAAAATCGCTGAAGCCGGAGACTTATATTTCCCTCACTAACTTTAAACATCAGCTATCTGAGCAGCTAACCGATCGCTGCAGCTGTACATAGCCCATCTATAAATAGCCCATCCAATCTACCTACCTCATCCCCATATTGTTTTTATGTACTTTTCTGCTCTTTTGCACATCAGTATTTCTACTTGCACATCATCATCTGCACATCTATCACTCCGGTGTTAATTTGCTAAATTGTAATTACTTCGCTACTATGGCCTATTTATTGCCTTACCTCCACACGCATTTGCACACATTGTATATATACTTAAAAAAAAGGTTTTATTCTATTGTGCTATTGACGCTTGTTTATGCCATGTGTGTAACTCTGTGTTGGTGTTTGTGTCGCACTGCTTTGCTTTATCTTGGCCAGGTTGCAGTTGTAAATGTGAACTTGTTCTCAACTAGCCTACCTGGTTTAAATAAAGGTGAAATATATATATATTTTTTTTAAAGATTGTTGTGTAATGGCATTTTATTATTGTTAATTGAATTCCTATTGGATAGCCATTAGCAACATTATGAGCACACATTGTATAGAAAGGCTTTCAAGTTTAAAACCCATTGTGAGTTTAGGCTTCCGAGTGGCACAGCGGTCTAAGGCACTGCATCTCAATGCTAAAGGTGTCACTACAGACCCTGTTTTGATTCCAGGCTGTATTACGACCGTCCGTGATTGGGAGTCCCATAGGACTGCGCACAATTGGCCAAGAGTTGTCTGGTTTACTGTTTGGCCGAGGTAGGCTATCATTATAAATAATAATTTGTTCTTAAGTGACTTGCCTAGTTAAATAAAGGTTAAAGAAAAAATGTTGAACTATAGTTGATATAACTGTATTTGCTTTCCAAATTCAGGTCTGAACATTTTCATTATATATTTAAAAAATACTCATTTTAAAAATCTTATTGTTGTGAATTTATATGTACATTTGTCATTTGTATTGCAGCGCTTAAATCATTGCAGCTTCCTTCTTGCCTGGTATGGATTGTTGTTACTTTTTATGATCACTTTATAAACAATCCATACCAAGCAAGAAGAAAGTTTCATAAAAGAAGCCGACCATAAACACACCAGACATGTTACATCATTTCAATGCCAATCCTGGTCTAACAGTGGAAACGGTTGGTCCCAAGAAAGCACAAATCACTCATTTCCATTAGACAGTTACATAGATTATCTCATTGGCAAAGGAAACTCTAGTTGAAAGCCATCCATATTTTGAGAGGTCAGCTCTGCATATTTTGAGAGGTCCGCTCAACACAACTCACAAGTGCTACTCCAACAGTCAGAGATCAAGGTTTACTACCCAAAATAGACTGTGAAAATCCAATTAATGGCTTGATCCACTGTAGCCTAAGCAACACACGCTTTAGGTTAGCATGTCTGTTTTAATCAACAGAGGAGTATATTGCAAGTATGAACTTTTTTCACATGCTGGATAAGTACAGTATACGCAAGAACAAATCAAAACCTGGATATGTTATGTTTTTGTCACAATCTTATCAAAAGGAATGACATTGTCCCAATAATGGTAAGTCAGTAACACCGTGCAGTGTATTTGACTTGATGACAGACCTGCTTTGGTATTTTTGTTGTGTTTGTGGGGTAATCTTTGTCAAATACTGAATTAACATTGAATATAGACTTGTTTACTAATTGCCAGTTGTAATGTAAAAATCTGATATTGTGTTGTCAATATCAAACAAAGCCTCAACCTGGGGACCTGATTGAGATATTCCGGGGGACCTATCAGCACTGGGCCTTGTATGTTGGAGAAGGCTACATCGTCCACCTCTGTCCCCCCAGTAAGTACAATTTGGTCCTGATCTTTAATACTGGATGTCATGGCACAGAGAAGCCTATAAAGTACATGTATAAGGGATTCATAGACCTAGAAAAATTATGCTTATGATTATGTTAATAAAATCGTATATATACTCTATCAGAAAAACATAGTACACATCACTGATCTGATACCCTCCTAAGATTTTCCTTTCTGCTCTTTCCTCAACTCTCACGTGCCCCTGCCTCACCCCACTGATCCTCCCTCCCCTACCTAAGCTGAGGCAGCTGGGGCTGGTGCCTACAGCCTAGTGTCTGTGTTGTGTGATACAGCCGTTGTGACCAAGGAGAGCCTGGAGGAGATAGTGGGGAAGGACAGGTTCCTTGTCAACAACCTGCTGGATGGCAAACACAAACCCCGGAGTGTTTATGACATACTGAGGGATGCCCGCAGCCTGCTGGGCCTGGAGATGCCTTACTGCATCCTGAGGGGAAACTGTGAACACTTTGTCACAGAGCTGAGATATGGGAAGGGAGAGTCCCGGCAGGTGTGTGTGCTGACAATCATGATATCCTTCAAAGGATATCATGACATATCCTGGGATGTTGGTAAAGCAATACTTTTGGTCTATGCCTTGGTTTATTGTTTCTGCCAGTTGCCAAGCTGGACTAATGGGCTCCCGAGTGGCACAGCGGTCTAAGGCACTGCATCTCAGTGCAAGAGGTGTCACTACAGACACCCTGCTTTGAATCCAGGCTGTATTACAACCGGCCGTGATTGGGAGTCCCATAGAGAGGCGCACAATTGGCCCAGCATCGTCCGGGTTTGGCCGGTGTAAGGCTGTCATTGTAAATAAGAATTTGTTCTTAACCGACTTGCCTGGTTAAATAAAAATGTATTCAGTTTAGGAACAGTTGACCTGACCAAGGAGACTAGTCAGATAATCAGACACTACCTTGTAAAATGGGAGATGCATGTTACATATTAAAGCCCACATGACTGCATTTAGACAAGCAGCCCAATTCTGATATTTTCTCCACTAATCACATCAGATATTTACCCATTAGAGCTGATCTATTAATGGGGGAAAAAAATCAGAATCTTTCTGTTTTAGGATATGAAGTCTATTTGCATTTGAAAACAAGTTTATTTGGGGATAGGTGTTTCTCATCGGTTAGTGGTTACTGTTATGATCTATTCTCTTTTTGCAGGTATATTATGCTCTGGGCGTAGGTGTTAGAGCAGTGGCGATTGGCATGAAGGCCTTGAATGCAGTGTCAAACATCTCTTGTGTGAAGTCAAAACAAAAGCGGATACTCCTTTGAACCTTCGAGTCACCTTCCTCCGTCTACCTCTGGGGTGAATGCGGAGACAGCGGAACAATTTTTTTTGACAGGGGGTATAATTCCTGACATTTGGTAGGCTATTTGTAAGTCAATTAGTCTAAAATTAGACACATGCATTTTCTTTTCTGTCCTTCGCCTACTAGTTGCCCCCTAGGACAGGGTTTCCCAAACTTGGTCCTGGGGCCTCCCCTGGGTGCACATTTTGTTTTTTGCCCTAACACTACACAGCTGATTCAAACAATCAAAGCTGGATTATGGATTGATTATTTAACGGGGGGGGGGCACCAGGACCACATTTGGGAAACCCTGCTCACCAGGATAATGTCATACATTTATAGAATTAATGTATACATTTCTAGTTGACAGTGTGCCTCTTGTGAAAGATAAAATATTGTACTTGCTAATTGGCCCTCTAGGAAAACTACAGCTTTTCAGAACAATAAGGAGATTGAGTGCCTATCTTGTTGTCCTACGTATTGTTACAGACAGTGCGTAGGCCTAAATATGTGGTGTGATTCCATGCATGATTGTTGACAGATTGTACATGATGAATTTCTTAATGTTTGTTTTATTGACACATGAAATGGTAGCTTTTTGTCTAATCACATTAAACCGTATGATGGTGAATCAAATGTCATTTTCATTCTTCTGATTGGTGAGTCTTCAATTTTGTTAATTAAAAACTACACCCGTGGTATGACTACAGTACATATTTCTAATTTAGAGGACCCTTCACTACACACATTATAGCCGATGATGTGGATGTGGATTAAGGCAACCCCCCGCACCTCTCTGATTCAGAGGGGTTGGGTTAAATGCAGAAGACACATTTCAATTGAATGCATTCAGTTGTACAACTGACTAGGTATCCCCCCTTTCCATACCCAGAGCCTTCTATTTATTTGTAAATAGGCTTGTGTTCATTACAATGAAAAGATTCAAGACAAAAATGTTTCTTTTGGTCCAATATTTAGAATCTTGGTTCTTGATGTTTCTGTGATGTCATAGCTGGAGAATATGAACATTCTATTACCTTCAGACAGTTCCACACTTAATCACAGTTGGTGTACTGACAAATTACAAGTTGGGACAATTTTATTCAGTCCAAGAATCTGTATCATTGTGCAAGTGTCGGTCTAGGTCTCTCAAGAGTGGGCCACCAGTAGTTTGTGACATGGCAGAAAGTGGTGACCTCTTCAAGAATGTAAACGATGTTCTGTTTCTCCTTTTACACACAAATCAATTCACACATACATAAATAGTAAATGTCTTAAATCTGCTGGACAAAGACAATGCTTTACAAATATAATCATATAATGAATGATATGTATGATATTTATCTTGGATCCAGTTACTCATTATCCTTATTTTATATTCAATTACAGAAAATGCTTGTTCT
The DNA here is from genome assembly GCF_021184085.1 of Oncorhynchus gorbuscha. Classification (NCBI taxonomy): domain Eukaryota; kingdom Metazoa; phylum Chordata; class Actinopteri; order Salmoniformes; family Salmonidae; genus Oncorhynchus; species Oncorhynchus gorbuscha. Next base: position 25,657,671 of record NC_060192.1, read on the forward strand.
CATCTCATCCATTTTGTGAGCAGGGCAACACCTCCGCTTTGATGGCATGGCTGTTTTCCCTGTCTGTGTCAAAGAGAGGGCTGTACACAACCATGTCGCTGCTCCTCTGCATCTTTCAGCTAGGCCTACTGGTCGCTGATGTCATCCTGCACTTTGTTATCAAGGACAACAGCTTTCCAAGCCAGCACCACACAGAAGCCATACTGGTGGCTACTTCTCATTTGATAATTATCATTGATAGAGGTTATATGAAAATTGAGATATTTTGTCTGGGTATTGATATCAGGTTGATATTAAGACAATCCCTGATATATATTTTTTACTCAGTTGTTTCAGGTGGTGAGTTTCTACTGGTCACTGATGGGCTCAGTGTATTCACTCCAAGCAGGAAATCGCAAGATGGGCTTCATTGCCCTACTGTCAGTCTGTGAGTCAATCAATGTCTGCATGGTCATCACTCCTAATTTTAGAGATACAGAGCTTATTTGTTTTGCATTCCCCAGTTACTGTTTGACATGAGCGCCTTCATTTCTCTCTTTTTTCTAGTTTTTAACTTGGTCATTTTCATCACTCGCTTCTGTTATGAGTTACTTATGATCCAGTACAGAAGAGAGCAGTTCTGAGAACAATAAATTAAATCACCTTAACCTCAGGAAACAGAGACCACTTGCAAGAGTCATCGTTATTTCTCAGAGGTGTTGCCATGTGAAAATTATCAGTATGACATGATATAAGGCCTACAAGTGTGTGTTCATAGATAATTAAAATATCTGTAAATACTTCATTTGAGAAATATGTGAATAGTATAGAAAAACATAATGGGTGTTTTTTTTATGTCTGCTTTTATCAAAAGCATATATTCCTCAAAAACTACATATTGTTACACTAACAGAATTGCCTTCTGCAGAGTAAGCATCAGCAAGAGAGATGTTTGTTCCTCAAATAATTTAAAGTGTTTAATGTCACATGGGGAAAAGTGCAGAGATATATAATAACAGCAGACTGATATAGGTGGTGTAGAATTTGATTTCAATACAGAAATGTGACTTCTCAAACATATATACAGTGCATTCGGAAAGTATTCAGACCCCTTGTCTTTTTCCACATTATAGCCTTATTCTGAAATTGTTTCAATAAAAACAATTCCTCAATCTACACACAATACCCCATAATGACAAAGCCTAAACCGTTTTTAGAATTTTTTGCTAATTTATTAAAAGATAAAAAACAAATAACTTATTTACACAAGTATTCAGACCTTTCGCTGAGACTCGAAATTGAGCTCAGGTGCATCCTGTTTCCATTGATCATCCTTGAGATGTTTCTACAACTTGAATGGAGTCCACCTGTGGTAAATTAAATTGATTGGACATGATTTAGAAAGGCACACACCAGTCTATATAAGGTCCCACAGTTAACAGTGCACGTCAGAGCAAAAACCAAGCAATGAGGTTGAAGGAATTGTCCGTAAAGCTCCGAGACAGAATTGTGTCGAGGCACAGATCTGGGGAAGGGTACCAAAAAGGTTCTGCAGCATTGAAGGTCCCCAAGAACACAGTGGCCTCCCTCATTCTTAATTGGAAGAAGTTTGGAACCACCAAGAGTCTTACCAGAGCTGGCCGCCTGGCCAAACTGAACAATTGGGGGAGAAGGACCTTGGTCAGAGAGGTGACCAAGAACCCAATGACCACTGATGGAGCTCCTCTTTGGATATGGGAGAACATTCCAGAAGGACTACCATCTCTGCAGCCCTCCACCAATCAGGCCTTTATGGTAGAGTGGCCAGAAGGAAGCTTGGAGTTTGTCAAAAATGATCCTAAAGGGTTCTCAGACCATGAGAAATAAGATTCTCTGGTCTGACGAAATCAAGATTGAACTCTTTGGCCTGAATGCCAAGAGTCACAACTGGAGGAAACCTGGCACCATCCCTATGGTGAAGCATGGTGGTGGCAACATCATTTTGAGCGGCAGGGACTTGGAGACTCGTCAGGATCTAGGGAAAGATGAACGGAGAAAAGTACAGAGAGATCCTTGATGAAAACCTCAGACTGGGATGACGGTTCACCTTCCAACAGGACAACGACCCAAAGCACACAGCCAAGACAATGCATGACTGGCTTTGGGACAAGTCTCTGAATATCCTTGAGTGGCCCAGCCAGAACCCAGACCGATGAAACATCTCTGGAGAGACCTGAAACTAGCTATGCAGCAACCCCCCATCCAACCAGGAAAGAGCTTGAGAGGACCTGCAGAGATGAATGGAAGAAACTCCCCAAATACAGGTCTGCCAAGCTTGTACCCAAGAAGACTCAAGGCTGTAATCAATGCCAATGGCCCTTCAAACTACAGCGTAAAGGGTCTGAATACATATTCATATTGTTTTGGCTTTGTCATTATGGGGTATTGTGTGTAGATTGAAGAAAAAAAAAAACTTTAATCCTTTTAAAATAAGTCTAACATAAGTTAAGGGGTCTGAATACTGTCCGAATGCACTGTACTTATTTTAGAGGTCCCATCAACACACCTTTCATAACACTTCAAATTCAGGAGAAAGTAGATCACTCTATCAAAGTGTCTGAGCACAGGGCACTTGTAGATTTAAGACTGCATGTGCCATTTTAATGCTAAACCAAGACCAATGTCCAATCGGTTAACCACTACTTGAATATCCTCACAGTATCTGTTGTACATTTTGTTTATCCACAAAATATGAACGTATATTGCATACAGAATTTGAGAATTGGTTAAACATTTATTCCAGTTCAACACAAAAACACACTATCATCTCATTAAATTTATATATTTACAGACTCATTTAAATCACCATACAATGTAGTATGTGAATGTCAGGTGTAGCATTCTTCCAATTCAACACAAACATCACTCTGTCAATTAACTTGAGCAACTTATTGACGCCCCCTTCAAAAATGCCTGTTTTAGCAGATGTTGCAAAAAGCCATGTGTCATAGAATACAGTATTTCTGTGGTGAAAATCTGTTTTCCCCATCACCATTCATTCCAATAATGCAATCTCATTTGATGTGGAGTGGGTCAAAATATATAAATTCATTGTACATATAGCTCTAAAAGCAACTGCCTATCCCAAAGGAGGGTGTCAGGTTGCCATCAATTCCAGGACAAAATGCATCCTCTTTTCTTTCATGTCTGAGAGAGAGAGAAGGTAGCTCTCTGCCTTTACTGGTCCCACCATCTTAGATGGCCTATATCGGCCCTATGTTCAACACTCACTAGGACTTGGAGCTGGTCAGTTGTTGCCCACTCGGATGTTGGGGTTTAGTAGGGGGTCTAAGTTGGGGTCGGAGTCGGCTGAAGCACGGCCCAGTTTAGCCATAATGATGATCAAGGTAAAGAATCCCAGAACTCCAACCAGAAGGAGCATGAAGACCCTCTGCTTCCAGGACAGGCCTGTCCTCTTGGAACCGGCCCGGTTTCTGAGAACACAAATTCATTTACATTTTCAGAGTTAAGAGAAATTGGAAAAAGGACTCGACCTTTGGAGACAGAGTAATAGATAATCGGATCTATAAAATGTAAGTCAAATACGGTTGTCCATATGTAAGGAGGTTTGCTAGGAAAGATGTACTTGCTGTGTAATAACAAAATGAAGCAAAACTTTAAATAACTAGTAACATTACTGACTTGAGAATCCGTGCAAACCAGCTGAGTGCTGGTCGTCGCCGGTACTTGTCGTCATCAAAGTCGATCTGTGTCACAGAGCTGTGTCCGGAGTCCCTAGTGTCATAGATCTTCCTTGGGGATGATGCTGGAAGCAATAATTCACATTAAATGAATACACCAAATATATGAGGATACAGCATACATTATACACTACGTGAGGAATGTCAGATGTGTCATCAAAAATGTCAGGAACTAGAATTAGAGTTGAGGCTAAGGATTGGATTAACGTATGGCATGACAACACTGTGTGTGGCTGATAATGGTTAGGATTAAGATAGCTCCTCTGAACCTGGGTACCATTCATAGTCCTTTACCTGTGTGTAGGGTGATGGTGTCACTGGTGGTTGCAGTGATCATGTTGACCAAAGAGTGTTGTTCATGAGCCACCATCTCCCCTTTGTTGTGGAGACTTCCATGATCTTCCTGAACTGTGTTTGGAACTGGAGTAGGGGCGAGGCCTGGGTGTGGTTGGGAGGCGTAGGAGTCGGTGGGGTAAGCTTCAGTAGGCTCCAATGCTGGTGCTAGCAGAGTAGGGGAGAAGGGAAGGCAAATGTTACAGTAAACTCCCAGATTCAAACAAACATTTCCAACATTCAGCTTAGCATATGTCATGACGCCCTGGATAAATAAAATAAAAACATCTGATATATATTATTATGTATTGCAACATTCAGTTGCAATACAGGCTCCCTTACTGTGGACCAATAAGGCAGTATCAACAGCAGAAACAATTACTTACCATCAAACGTGGACCAGTCGGCATAATCAGTGACATCCTGTGTGCTGTCTTGAATAGCTTTTACAGGTTCTTCAATCTTGCAGTGGAGAAACGATGTACCTGTTAGAGTTGAATTGTCACAGAACACCTATTTCATAATATTTGTGTCTTCTTTCTAAAATAAACACTTGATTTATGGGGTCCTAAAAAGTGAATTATGTTTAAGCTCTGACATACAGTATTTTACACAAATATAATACACAACTGAATGTCAGCCAGCATTTGAACCAGTATCCCCCCCTTGTCACTATTCAATATCCCTGACTGCTAGTGTGACTCAGCCCACCCATATTCCTCACCAGAGGTAGGCCTAGTCCAGCTCTGGCCCAGTTGACTAAGGACAACTGTTCCCTCAGCATGTCAGCTATTGGGCTGGCCAGGTTGGAGGGGGGGAATACTGGACCCTGGCAGCTGGGACACTGGTATCCTGCAGGAGCAGTGTGTAGGGGCAACCGGGCTGCCAGGTGATGAAGACAGGCCCAGTGGAATACATCTTGGATAGAGAGAAAGAGCAATGAACCAGAGGGTTTGAGCAAATTCCATACAGCAGTAATATCAAGCAACAGCAATAAGGATCTATCCTAGATGTTGACATTCTTACCATAGCAGACCAATCTGACAGTATCCTGGGAGATCAGTGGGTTATTACACAGTCGACAGTTAGGGTTGTAATCACTATCCTGAAGCCACTGGAGGTAGGACTGCACTATACACTTGGGATCAGACAGGTAGATAGCTTAGTTTAGTGGCAAACAACTACTTTGTGGTCCATATTTAATTTAACATGACACATTGGGTACTTAGAGCTGCCCATCCACTGACCTTGTTGTGGTTGGAGACCAGGCAATGCTCACACACATTCACCCGATGTTCAAAGCAGAACAAGTTGGTCACCTTCCTCTTAGGACACTTGCACAGACCCATGGTCTGTCTGTCGTGCTGTAGACAAGTGATCACCAAAACAAGCTTCAGCAACGACATAACTAGTTAACGTTATAGCTATTAACCAAGCAATAGTCTGATAACCAAGGAAAATCTACTCATGGTTCAAATGTAGTTTGATTATTACATATTGCATAGGTGCAAGACACTATTTGTATGTATTGAAAATGTAGATCGATAGTTGGAGCTAACGTTAACGAAGCTAATTCACAAGCATCAGATGCGTTCGGGTGGCTTTAGTTGTAAGTTAACTGAACCCTACCTGTCACACAAGTTTTCTCCTCGATGATTTATCGTTTGAAGGAAAAGGTGGTACAAATAACTTAAGCTAGAAAATGCGAACGTTCCCAAAAGCGGACATTTTGCCACGTCTCTTCCGGTAGTCTCAGTATAATGATGTCATATAAACGCGGAACATATACCGTAATGTTTAGAAAGGATCCAGCTTTTATTCAAATTAAAAGTCAAAAGTTATTTTTTTTGTGCATTTTAGCTAACCTTTTACCTAATTATCCTAACCGGCTACGTTAATTCTCCTAACCTGCTTTGAAAAATCAAATCTGACATTAAATTGACAAAAGGTGGAACCATTCCAGGGACCCACATTTTATACCAGCTGGTCCACGGGCAGGTTTTACCGTTTGAACTTAGGTTGTTATGTTACGATTGGTTTGGAGAGAGCTGATCATCAATTCTATTTGATTTTACATTAGAAAGAAACGTTGGCGCACTTAATGGGCGTGTCAGCCTCACCCACATTAAATTTCGATTTATTTACTAATTCAAATCAAAATAAAATGGAATGTTATGTCACATGCGCCGAATCCAACACGTGTAGACCCTACAGTGAAATGCTTACTTGCAAGCCCTTATTAACCAACAATGCAGTTGTAATAAAATACAAAAAAAGTATAAAATAAAAGTAACAAACAATTAAAGAGCAGCAGTAAAATAACTATAGTGAGGCTATATAAAGGGGGCACCGGTAGTCATTTAGGCAGGTTACCTTAGTGTTCTTGGGCACAGGGACTATGGTGGTCTGTTTGAAACATGTTGGTATCACAGACTCAGTCAAGGAGAGGTTGAATATGTCAGTGAAGAAACTTGCCAGTTGGTGCGCATGCTCGGAGTACATGTCCTTTTAATCCGTCTGGCCCTGCGGCCTTGTGAATGTTTACCTGTTTAAAGGTCTTACTCACATCAGCTGCGGAGAGCATGATCACACAGTTGTCCGGAACAGCTGATGCTCTCATGCATGTTTCAGTGTTACATGCCTCGAAGCGAGCATAGAAGTTATTTAGCTTATCTGGTAGGCTTGTGTCACTGGGCAGCTCGCGGCTGTGCTTCCCTTTGTAGTCTGTAATAGTTTGCAAGCCCTGCCTCATTCAACTCGCTTCTAATTCTAATACACTCGCGTCTTTATCGTAGTTTATTTATTTAGACAGAATCACATATTTATCATTAATTTAGTCTCTGTGCAGTGCTGAAGTAAAAGGTTCTGAAGAACACCTCCAAAAAGAAAGGCCAGACTGTATCACAACCGGTCGTTATTGGGAGTACCATAGAGCGGCGCACAATTGGCCCAGCATCATCCAGGTTTGGCCGGTGTAGGCCGTCATTGTAAATAAGAATTGTAAATAAGACTTGTCGAGTTAAATTTTAAAAAATACATGTGATTTGGTAAGAATGCCCCTCTACCTGTGACTGGCAGAACAGGTGTTGTATGTTGAGGATGAGGGCTGCAGTAAATATCTCAGATAGGGGGGAGTGAGGCCTAAGACAGTTTTGTAAATAAGCATCAAGCAGTGGGTCTTGCGACTGGTATACAAAGATGACCAGTTTACAGAGGAGTATAGAGTGCAGTGATGTGTCCTATAAGGAGCATTGGTGGCAAATCTGATGGCCGAATGGAGAGCACCCTTACCTGCCGATCTATAAATTACGTCTCTGTAATCTAGCATAGGTAGGATAGTCATCTGAATCCGGGTTAGTTTGGCAGGTGAAAGAGGAGCGATTATTATAGAAGAAACCAAGTCTAGATTTAACTTTAGCCTGCAGCTTTGATATGTGCTGAGAGAAGGACAGTGTACTGTCTAGCCATACTCCCAAGTAATTGTATGAGGTGACTACCTCAAGCTCTCTTAACCCTACCTCAAACTCTAGTGTGTTAAAGGTCCCCAAAGCACACACATCCCTGGGTCCCTCCTCTTTTCAGTTCACATCAGCTAGCGACTGGAACGAGCTGCAACAAACACTCAAACTGGACAGTTTTATCTCAATCTCTTCATTCAAGACTCAGTCATGGACACTCTTACTGACAGTTGTGTCTGCTTTGCATTATGTATTGTTGTCTGTGCCCAATAATGTGTGTACCATGTTTGTGCTGCTGCCATGTTGTGTTGCTACCATGTTGTTGTCATGTTGTGTTGCTACAGTACCATGCTGTGTTGTCATGTGTTGCTGCCATGCTATGTTGTTGTTTTAGGTATATCTTTATGTAGTGTTGTGTTTGGAGGATCTAAAGTGGTGCCAGAAGAAATGGAAGCTGTTTTACGGGCGCCCAACCAATTGTGCTATTATGTGTTTTTCACCTTTTTTGCACTATTGGTTAGAGCCAGTAAGAAAGCATTTCACTGTACTACACCTGTTGTATTCAGCGCACGTGACAAATACACTTTGATTTGATTTGTTGTCTCTCTTTATCCTATATATTTGATTTAAGTTTATATTTTTAGTCCCCCCTGCAGGAGGCCTTTTGGTGGGCCGTCATTGTAAATGACAATTTGTTCTTAACTGACTTGCCTATTTAAATAAAGGTTAAATCAAATTTAAAAAGAAAGATAAAATAACGGACAGGAACTACACTCGAATGTCACTTCCGGTACTTCCAGGCGGGGAATTTTTAAACTTTTGAGGACTGACGAGTTAAATCAAAATGAACTGTTCTCAAGTTATTCAGTCGTAGTTTTGCATGAGTTATTTGTTGCCTAGTTAGCGTGTGTGATATATGTATTTGCTAATTAATAAATAATTTGTTTTACTAATTTCTCAAGTTAGCTAGTTTGTTGTCGATAGCTACTAGCCAGATTACGTTCATGTGTATTCTTGCTAGCTAATCACCCACCGAATTCATGTATTAACGTTAGTAAATAAATTGGACAGACGGCAAGAATGAGCAACGAGACACATCAATCCTGTTTGGCTGGTCAGTATGTTTAATATTTTGTTCTTTATTTTTTAATTTAGAGGAGTGCTTCTGTTTAAAGTAGTGCTTGTCTGTAATTAGCAGATGTGTGGTTCACTCCAATGGCGAGATTATTCTAAATCAGTCAAATTGTCAAATGGTGCCTATTGTGCAGACTCAGTTAGACAGCTAGCTATATGCATCAATCTCAAATCAATGGCGAAGATGGACAGTACAATTATGGAAACAGATGGTCGTCTTCATATTGAGGCATACAGCTGGATCTTCACAACATCTCGACATTACTATAATTAATTATACGTTTTTAGATAACAAACAAAAAAACTGTCAATTGACTTTATCAGTCAAGGGACCAGTCAAGTCATGTTGCTAACTGAAGATCTCACATCATTGTTAGCTGTATAAAGGGAAGCCAATGAGCCAATATGGTTGGTTGGACCATTATTTGTCTTATCAAACCAGATTCTACCAGCCAGCCACGAAGGAGGTCAGCGCGGTTGACCTCTCCAAATCAAAATGTCCCCAACACAGTAAGTAGTACCTTTTTGTCAGCACAACCAGTAACATTTCAATTTACCTTTTGATGTAGTCAAACTGCATCTTCACTCTTGTCAGTGCTTTGTCTAAGTATATATAATGTTACTGTAATCCACAGGCTCCTACAGACACTGTGAAACGCCGCATCACTGTGAGGAAAATTGCACCCAGGAAAACACAATTCAATGTGAGTTGAAAGAACACAGCAAATTCATTTACAGAATAAGCTGCATAGTTTTAATATGTTTGGTCCTGCTATTTCATATCAGCCCAGTCATATGTGCACAATTGCTTTTGTTTCAGGTACCCTCTGAGGACAACAAAGAAAATGAACAAAGATTGTCTGAAGGCAGTCTGAAGAAGGCCAAAATGTATATCCCAGGAACTGCCCAGGTTCCTCCACCAAAAGCCACCATGCTCTCCCCGATCTTGGCCCCCTATCCCCAGGCTGCAGGGAACCCTGAGGATTCAGCATGGTCACAGAAGGTTCGTCGGTCCTACAGCCGCCTAAGCCTAGGGGACCGTTCGTTTGAGCATCCCCAAGGCCAGGACGTGTCCTCCCCATCTCTGCGTCGGGAGACCCTGTTTGGGTTTGAGAAGCTTCAGACACCCCAGGTTCTCCGCAAAGTGGAGCAGTCCAGGGTGGGCTCTGAGGCCTCCAAGTCATTCTGTGGGGTCAGCTCCTTCACCCTGATAGAAGGGGACGACAGTGCTGCTCCTGAGCCAGATGTCAACATTCCTGGAGTTGCTGTGGTAAAGGAGAAGAGGAGGAGGAAGAAGGTTCCTCAAATAAAAGTAAGTGAGACCATAACTGTATCGCATTAGTGGATACCCACTGCTCTCAGGGCAGGTCTGACGGATTTGACTAGCAGAAGTGACTACGTAGGAGGTTAGGAGAACTTGTGCAGCAGGTTAGTACAATTACGAATAGGGCTGGCTAAAATTGTCCACAACTTAAGCATATCTAGCTATAACTACGCCTGCCTGAGAACAATCTTGGTTTCCAATAATGTGATTCTGTGAGAAGAGGGCATATTATACTACTGTGGTCACTATTGACAACATTAATAAACAACTTAACATAGTAGACTACAGTGTATATTCAATCTAATTTATTTAGCCTGAAACTCCAAACAGCAAGTAATGCAGGTGTAGAAGCATGGTGGCTAGGAAAAACTCCCTAGAAAGGCCAGAACCTAGGAAGAAACCTAGAGCGGGGTGGCCAGTTCTCTTCTGGCTGTGCCGGGTGGAGATTTTAACAGAACATGGCCAAGATGTTCAAATGTTCATAGATGACCAGCAGGGTCAAATAATAATAATCACAGTGATTGTAGAGGAGTAAATGTCAGTTGGCTTTTCATAGCTGATCATTCAGTGTCTCTACTGCTCCTGCTGTCTCTAGAGAGTTGAAAACAGCAGGTCTGGGACAGATAGCACGTCCAGTGAACAGGTCAGCGTTCCATAGCCACAGACAGAACAGTTTAAATTGGAGCAGCAGCATGACCAAGTGGAATGGGAACAGCAAGGAGACATCGGGCATGGTCCTAGACCTCAGGTCCTCTGGGAGATTTAGAGAGAGCATACTTAAATTCACACAGGACACCGGATAAAACTGAATAAATAATCCAGATGTAACAGACTGACCCTAGCCCCCCGACACGTATAAACTATTGCAGCATAAATACTGGAGGCTGAGACTGGAGGAGACACTAAGGCACCTTCCGATGATACCCCCAAAGAGGGCCAAACACCATCAAGAAATGAAAAGTAACACTTATTGCTTGCTTAAACTATTTTTAAGATGGAGATGTGTAAGACCCTATAGCATATGTACCTTTGTGTTGATCTACTTTTCCATTTCCTTCCTACCCAGCTGGCAGAGTTGGACGACCTTGCTGCAAAGATGAATGCAGAGTTTGAAGAGGCGGAAGGATTTGATTTGGTGGTGGAATAAACTCATAGGTCATCCTCAAAGACTTTACATGTAACTAGAAATCCTTTTTGCCAAGATTGGAGAAAGTAAGCTTTTTACACCTCTATAATTGCATTTCAAAGGTGATGAGGTGTGAACGTAGTTGATATTTGCATAAATATGGCACCTATGGGAACAACAAACAGGATTAATTTACAATACAGATGTAGGCTTTTTCAATGTTCTAAATGTGAGATTGGTTTAATACGTGACTTAATACGAGTTGTGTCATCTTAAAACCAGTTTCTATCTTCACTGATGTTCCTGTCACTTTGATAGGTTGATATTTCTTTTCTTTTTGAGATGACAACTTCATTAGGTCACATGGACATTATCTTGTGTTGAAGAGCACCCTGTTATATTTTAAATAATTGTAAATTGGATTACAGACATCAGGTGTGTTATAACTTGTAAGATTTATTTACAAAGCATTTTCTGTGATGTTGAGATTACAGCTGTTTGCTTTTTACTTTGTTCTTTTCCTAAGTGTTAGAATTTGGGACAGAACATGTCCAAACTAAGAATCTTCATCATGGCAGATTGTCATGTCCTACTATGATTTCAGAACTTGTGTTTTGGGATTTGATTGAAGCCTGCATGTCATGCAGTCCCTTATCACATTTGTTCTCTAGAGGGTGCTCTCACCCTCTCATTGTGGAAGCCATCACTGTTTTTACATATACCATATTAGTTTAAATGTAATTATTTATTCCTCTCATATACAGTTCAAGTTTACATACACCTTAGCCAAATACATTTAAACTCCGTTTTTCACAATTCCTGACCTTTTAATCCTAGTTTTAAAAAATCCCTGTCTTGGGGCAGTTAGGATCACCACTTTATTTTAAGAATGTAAAATGTCAGAATAACAGTAGAGAGAATGATTTATTTAAGCTTTTAGAATTTTGGCTCATTCCTCCTGACAGAGCTGGTGTAACTGAGTCAGGTTTGTAGTCCTCCTTGCTCGCACACGCCTTTTTATTTCTGCCCACAAATGTTTTATTCGATTGAGGTCAGGGCTTTGTGATGGCTACTCCAATACCTTGACTTTGTTGTCCTTAAGCCATTTTTCCACAACTTTGGAAGTATGCTTGGGGTCATTGTTCATTTGGAAGACCCAGTTGTGACCAAGCTTTAACTTCCTGACTGATGTCTTGAGATGTTGCTTCAATATATCCACATAATTTTCCTCCCTCATAATGCCATCTATTTTGTGAAGTGCACCAGTCCCTCCTGCAGCAAAGCAACCCCATAACATGATGCTGCCACCCCCGTGCTTCACGGTTGGGATGGTGTTCTTCAGCTTGCAACCCTCTCCCTTTTTTCCTCCAAACATAACAATGGTAATTATGGCCAAACAGTTCTATTTTTGTCTCATCAGACCAGAGGACATTTCTCCAAAAAGTACGATCTTTGTCCCCATGTGCAGTTGCAAACCGTAGTCTGGATTTTCTATGGTGGTTTTGGAGCAGTGGCTTCCTTGCTGAGCGTCCTTTCAGGTTATGTCAATATAGGACTTGTTTTACTGTGGATATAGATACTTTTGTGCCTGATTCCTCCAGCATCTTCACAAGGTCCTTTGCTGCTGTTCTGGGATTGATTTGCACTTTTCGCACAAAAGTGCTTTCATCTCTAGGAGAGAGAACGTGTCTCCTTCCTGAGCGGTATGACGGCTGCGTGGTCCCATGGTGTTTGTAGAGATGAACGTGGTACCTTCAGGCGTTTGGAAATTGCTGCCAAGGGTGAACCAGCCTTGTGGAGGTCTACAACTTTTTTTTCTGAGTTTTTGACTCATTTCTTTTGATTTTCCCATGATGTCAAGCAAAGACGCATTGAGTTTGAAGGTAGGCCTTGAAATACATCCACAGGTACACCTCCAATTGACTCAAATGATGTCAATTAGCCTATCAGAAGCTTCTAAAGCCATGACGTTTTCTGGAAGTTTCCAAGCTGTTTAGACACATTTAACGTAGTGTGTAAATTTAAGACCCACTTGAATGTGATACAGTGAAATAATCTGTAAACAATTTTTGGAAAAATTACTTGTGTCATGCACAAAGTAGATGTCCTAACTGACATGCCAAAACTATAGTTTGGCCAGCAGCATACCACCCTGCATACCACTGCTGGCTTGCTTCTGAAGCTAAGCAGGGTTGGTCCTGCTCGGTCCCTGGATGGGAGACCAGATGCTGCTGGAATTGGTGTTGGAGGGCTAGTAGGAGGCACTCTTTCCTCTGGTCTAAGTGATTGACACTGCCCTGTGTAGGGTGCCGTCTTTTGGATGGGATGTTAAACGGGTGTCCTGACTCTGAGGTCATTAAAGATCCCATGGCACTTATCGTGAGAGTAGGCGTGTTAACCCCTGTGTCCTGGCTAAATTTCCAATCTGGCCTTCAAACCATCATGATTTGATTTGATGGTCACCTAATAATCCCCAGTTTACAATTGGCTCATTCATCCCCCCCTCCTCTCCCCTGTAACCATTCCCCAGGTCGTTGCTGCAAATGAGAATGTGTTCTCAGTCAATTTACCTGGTAAAATAACGGATTAAAATAAAAAATAGTTTGTTTACAAGAAATTTGTGGAGTGGTTGAAAAATGAGTTTTAATTGACACCAACCTAAGTGTGTGTAAACTTCTGATTTCAACTGTATGATGGTTTAGATTTGAGTGATTTAAGACTATCTGATCAAATTTATTATCCGATTTAACACTTCTTATTGGCTGTCTTCTCCAGGACTGACTCCAACATATTGAATTTTTGTTGTTGTAAGGACTAGCTTATAGTGGGTAGGCTTTTTTGTAAATTTCTGTTTCATGAATATAATAAATAGTTTGAGCTATATTCTGTCTAGTAATGGTTGTACGAAACACACTGTGTTGTAGATGTTGTGTCCTTTTGTATGGGTTTGGTATTAAGGTAATTCATGTTTCTTTAAACATACTTTTTGAAGGATTATTTTCCCAGGCCAGTGATCCTGAATGTCAATTTGTTTATATTAAGTATCAATGTTCTAGGTCTCTGAAAAAAGATTGTCCTTAGAATTGAAGGAGTCTGTTGATTTCTGAGTAATCTAACCTATATTTGGGTTGGGTCTCACATTAGCCCCACACTGCTTTGTCCTTCCCTTCTCTTTGCTGGAGGGTCTCAATACAGTACTGCCATTGATTGTGAGTATAGGGCTGGGCTGTATCACACAATTGGCAATCGATTTGGGGGAAAGGGGCTGCGGGCGATGGACAACTACAGACAATAGGATTGTATTGCTATAACCTCAGAGCTAGAAATGAATTAAAATGAATGTCTATATAACTGGTGTCAAACATTTACTTTTACATTTAAGTCATTTAGCAGACGCTCTTATCCAGAGCGACTTACAAATTGGTGCATTCACCTTATGACATCCAGTGGAACAACCACTTTACAATAGTGCATCTAAATATTTTAAGGGGGGGGGAGGAGGGAGAGGGAGGAGGGAGGGAAACACATCCCGAAAGCACTTGTGTCCCTCTGTACCTACCAACTGTCAGGGTCTAGTGATATGGTAATTGTTGGTATGTGGTTGCTTAATATGCTATTGTAATTCAATGAGGTTCTCAACGCTTTCCTTAATTTTCGTTGTCATTGAGTCTTTTGCAGTGATACAATAGGGACAGGCAGGTCAATAGCAAGCTGGATATTAATAACCTGTCAATCTCCTAAACACTGGAATCCAAACAGTTGAATTGTATACATAACTTAAGGGCAACTTTATTTGAGAAAATGCATAGACAACATTTTGGTTTCAGTCTAAACTTCCATGACATGAACATAACAATAATAAATTATTGAATATTGTTATTGAGTAAACTAAGCTTGTTGCACAAATGGGTCTTCTTTTTTTTTAAATGAACATTGCCCATACCATGTCATTTGAATAGAGTAGCTGACCATTGTTTAATTTTATCGGGCGTGATAAAAATAGAAAAAGAGCACGTGTTTTGTCTATGAAGCCGTTTTCACATGAGATTTGAAAAATTGCTTTAGGCTCGTGGATGGGTGCAAAGGATTTATTGATGTTTCATGCTGCACTGCAATTGGAAAATTGTTACATCAGATGGAGGGGGCAAGCAGAATCCTGGTACAAAACATCAATGAGCATCTCAACCTGTGTCATTCTTATGGGTCCTCTGACAGAGTATATGCTAGCACTCACTGCTTATGTGGTTTAGGATATCAGAATGAATGATTAAGATCAAGTTAATTGAGTTAAGTTGACTATTTATGCTTCTTGATTTAGACAGATAAGGATTCTTGAATTACTGGCACGTCTAAAACATTTCACACCATGTTTTAGGTAAGTCCGACTGTGATTTGAGATTGATGGTATTTGCTGATATACTATGTTTGTGTTGACTTAAAGTATTTCAAGAATAACTTAACAGATGTTAGTAGTTTTGTAACCGCTTCATTTAGGAATAAAATAGTTGTAGTTGATGATTTGGTTAATGGCCTGTTTTAAGTTAGCATAACTATTATACCCTCATGAAAGTGCTCAGTTAAATTAGCTCACAGAAAATGTATTCAGCATGTAGTAATGTCCTAACTTTGCTATAATTCTGTTATTTTTCCAAATAGTTGAGCTATGGTCCAGAAAATATATTTGAATCATCAAAAAGTAACAAGGGAATAACACAGGAAGAGGAATAGTTGCAGACCGCACAGCAGGGAAAAGATTGTCCCTGCACCCAGGGACTACCACACAAAAGCAGTGGAGGAGGACTTGGGTTTGGGGAAGCAGCAGGTGATGGAGAAGTACTTCACTCCCGTGCAGCATAAGCAGGGGACCAGGAGCCACAGGCACAGCAGGCCCCACCTCCATGACCATCACGAGAGGGACCACAAGCATTGCAAGATTGCTGACCAAAAAACTGATCACCACAAACACCATCACCACAACCATGATTATCATCACCATCCTCATCACCAGCACGAGCTAGATTGGTCAAAGGATCACAATTGTCATGGGTATGTTTGATTAAATTAGTTTATTAGTTCACCAATTTCTGAAATCTTGGATGGAATTTCTTGTTTTTATATTCAACATTTTGGAAATTGTACATATTTTGAGAAATATTCAGATGTGACAAAATTATCTTGGCCTAGTTAATTTAACCAGCCCTGCGTTATTGTAAAATGTGTAACTCACAGGAGGTTGGTGGCACCTTAATTGGGGAGGACAGAATTGTTGTAATGGCTGGAGCGGGAATTAGTGAAAAGGTGTCCGATACATCAAACACATGGTTTCCATGTTCCATGCATTATTATGAGCTGTCCTCCCCTCAGCAGCCTCCACTGGTGTAACTGAGCCCTAAGAGTATGGTCTCTGAACACTGCTGTCATCCTGTTCTCCTCTTGCAGTAGCAACCATTCAACATCAGAGGGCAACATTGTCTGCCACCATGGCCACAACAATCACCCTCACCACTACAATGAGAAATCACACCACTCTCCCCCTGGCCATCCTCATCACCAACACCAACCGCATCACCATGCTACAGATGTGACCTCCCACCCTCCGGTTGCAGCAACTTCCTCCAGCTCTACCTCTGGTTCCTCATCATCATCTTTCTCATCTTCCTTCTCTTCCTTAACATCCTCCTCTTCCTCCTCGTCATCCTCTGGCTCTTCATCCACCTGGTCCTCTCAGACCACTATAAATGGGTCTGTGAAGGATTACAAACATCCACTGCAGAACCCCAAGTACTCACAGTCCTGCAATGAAATCTCTGAGGGGAGGAAGGCCTATGATGAAGAGGAAGATGAGACATCTCCTTTGATAGATGACGAAGGCTATCTCCACAAGTCCCCAAGCCAGGAAAGGAGCCTGAAAGGAAAAAAGAAAAAGAAAGCTGTGTCCTCTCATCTGACCCCTGCCAAGATCACCCTGAAGAAGCAGGAGAGTGCTAAATTGGTAGGAATGGCTGGCAAAGTCCGCAAGGCAAAGTCAATGGAGGCGCTGTCCCATTGTGAGGACAGGGATGGAGATGCAGATACCATTGTAGATCAGGAGGAGTTGTGGAAAAGCAAGGAGGTAGCCAATAAGAACTTAGTGAAGGACAAGCTGAAGTTCTCTGCCTTTCTGAACGAGATCACCAGGCAGGTGCTCAGCCCATACAGACTCACCTCTCTTGGAGTCACAGCTGCTCACAGGCCTAGCAGCCCAGGACAAGCCTCCCTGAGGTTCCCCAAGGTGGAACGCACAGGGGAGCAGAGTCAAAGACAGAAGAGTAGTCGGCGTGGCAGTGCAAGCTCTACGACAGTTAGTGTTCACTCCCACATCAGTAGGCATTCCCATTCCAGGAAGCACTCTCATTCCATCAAGCACTCTCGCTCCCATCTCGGCACAAACCAGCATCACCAACACCATTGCCACCATCAGCCTGCAAGAGACATACACCACAGTCCTAGCAGCCACACCGATTACAGCAGTAGCCCACGAAATAGCCCCTCATCAAGACATCACTCCCGTTCTTCAACACCACACCATCATAACCAGCATCTCTCTCATTCTCAATCTCGCCACCATCACAGAGGTCTTCAAAGTCCATCTCATCACCATGGAGACCACCAAAGCCCAAAGCATCACCATGGAGACCACCACAGCCCCACTCATCCCCATCACCATGGACACCACCACAGACAAATTCATCCCCATGGAGACCACAACAGGCCAAGCCACTCCCGTGATCATGGGGACCTTCACAGCCCCGGTCATCCCCATCTCCATGGAGGCCAACACAGCCCAACTCATCCCCATGGAGACCTCCACAACCCCAGTCATCCCCATCAACATGGAGACCTCCACAGCCCCAGTCATCCCCATCACCATGGGGACCTCCACAGATCCAGTCATCTCCATCACCATGGACACCACCACAGCTCAACCCATCACCATCCCCATGGAGACCACCACAGCCAAACTCATCCCCATGGAGACCACCACAGCCCAACTCATTCCGATCATCATGGAGACCACCACAGCCCAACGCATCACCATGGAGGCCACCACAGCCCAACCCATCACCATGGAGACCACCACAGCCCAACTCATCCCCATCACCATGGAGACCACCACAGCCCAACTCATCACCATGGAGACCACCACAACCCAACTCATCCCCATCACCATGGAGACCACCACAGTCCAACTCAAACCTATCACCATGGAAACCAACACAGACAAATTCATCCCCATGGAGTCCACCACAGCCCAACTCACCCCTATCACCATGGAGACCATCATAGCCCAACTCACCCCCATCACCATGGAGACCTTCACAGCCAAACACTTTCCCATCACCGTGGAGATCACAGCCCTAGTCATCACCATGGAGACCACCACAGCCCAACTCATCCCCGTCACCATGGAGACCACCATGGCCCAACTCATCCCCATCACCATGGAGACCACCACAGTCCCACTCATTCCCATCACCATGGAGACCATCACAGTCCCACTCATTCCCATCACCATGGAGACCACCACAGTCCCACTCATCCCCATCACCATGGAGACCACCACAGCCTAAGCCATTCTCATCACCATGGAGACCACCACAGCCCAACTCATCCCCATTCCCATGGAGACCACCACAGCCCAACTCATCCCCAACACCATGGAGACCACCACAACCCAACTCATCACCATGGAGACCATCACAGCCCAAGTCATTCTGATCACCATGAAGGTCACCACAGCCCAATTCATCACCATCACCATGGAGACCACCACAGCCCAACCCATCACCATTCACATGGAGACCACCACAGCCAAACCCATCCCCAACATCATGGAGACCACCAAAACCCAACTCACCCCCACCAGCATGGAGAATATCATAGCCCAACACTTTCCCATCACCATGGAGAACATCACAGCCCAAGTTATTCCGATTACCATGAAGATCACCACAGCCCAACCCATCACCATTCCCATGGAGACCACCACAGCCAAACTCATCCCCAACACCTTGGAGACCACCAAAACCCAACTCGCCACCATCACCATGGAGACCACCACAGCCCAACTCATCCCCATCACCATGGAGACCACCACAGCCCAACTCATCACCATGGACACCACCACAGCCCAACTCATCACCATGGACACCACCACAGCCCAACTCATCACCATGGACACCACCACAGCCCAACTCATCACCATGGACACCACCACAGCCCAACTCATCACCATGGACACCACCACAGCCCAACTCATCACCATGGACACCACCACAGCCCAACTCATCACCATCACCATGGACACCACCACAATCCTCTCCACCCAGATTCACACCATCACCACGGCTCCGATCCAGAATCTCTCCATCACCACAGATCCCATCCAGAATCTCTCCATCACCACAGATCTCATCCAGATTCTCTCTATCACCACGACTCCCATACAGAATCTCACGATCACCACGACTCCCATCCAGAATTTCACGATCCCCATGGCTCCCATCCAGAATCACACGATCCCCAAGGCTCCCATCTAGAATCTCTCCATCACCGCGGCTCCCATCCAGAATCACACGATCCCCAAGGCTCCCATCTAGAATCTCTCCATCACCGCGGCTCCCATCCAGAATCACACGATCCCCAAGGCTCCCATCTAGAATCTCTCCATCACCACGGCTCCCATCCAGAATCACACGATCCCCATGACTCCCATCCAGAATCTCTCCATCCCCAGGGCTCCCATCCAGAATCTCTCCATCACCATGGCTCCCATCCAAAATCTCTCCATCACCATGGCTCCCATCCAGAATCTCACAATCCCCAAGGCTCCCATCCAGAATCTCTCCATCACCGAGACTCTAATCCAGAATCTCATGATCCCCATGGCTCCCATACAGAATCTCACAATTCCCATGGCTCCCATACAGAATCTCACAATCCCCATGGCTCCCATACAGAATCTCACGATCCCCTTGGCTCCCATACAGAATCTCACAATCCCCATGGCGCCCATACAGAATCTCTCCATCACCACCATAGTTCCCACCAAGATTCCCACCACCACCTCTCTCATTCAGAATCTCAACATTCACACTCCCATTCTGAACCCCATCACATTTCTACCAACCCAGAATCTCATCATCACCACCATCCTTCCAATTCTGAATCTCACCAACATCCCTCACCTGCAGACACACAGCACCACCATCAGCACCATGACGTTCACCACAGCCCATCAAGCCATTCTAAGGAGCACTTTCCTGTCAGTGCATCGGCTACAGAGCTGGAGTCATTGTCCCATTCCAGCAAGTCTGGTTATTCCAGGAATACCAGCAGCCCCACGAGTCAGGACGAGCAGCAGACGGGCTACAGCGGCTCAACTACCTCTCTTCATAAAGTATGACATTGCTCCGGGGGTTGGGTTTATCACTATCGCTAGTTATGTCAAGCATTATCTACAGTATACTGTATATTTATTGACCATTTTCTACCACTGAACATGCTTTACATTCTTAATTAAGCAATTATGTAAGAATGTTCCACTCATTTTTTTCCCCCATCGATTGTGGAATTAAACATGCAGGCTCCTTCCTAACTACGTAATCATGGATGACACATGGAAAAAGTGATCACATGCAAACTCATGCACATCAAATTATCACACAATGTGTCCCTATTGGTTATCAATGTCTTTTAACTAGAAGCTGCAGAATCCATTTCTATTTCTGAAATGCATGTTGTGGACGACTGTCAATACTTTTTTGTTTTGTCCTTCCCATACAGGAAGCATCTGAGGTTAATCGAATAACGTGAGGTTTATTTTGTTTAATTTGATCTCAGTCTTCTTGTTTATTGGGGGAATCATTTTAATTGATAAAATAAAGTTTTAAAAAACATATTTTCTTGAAGATACACATTATTATCTAACTGAGCACTAAACCCCTCCCCTTCCACTCTCCTACTTCATTCAGGAAGCTTCAGGAGCAAAATGTGGATCTGCACCACAGTTTGTGCCAGACTGCCGTGCGAATGGAGTGCATGGGCACCGAATTTAAGAGCAGTCACCAGCTCCTTGAGTCAGAACTACAGAACACTTGTGTCGAGCTGAGCAACCTCCTGGACAAATTCAAAAGGTCATGGGTGTGATGAGACGTTGGGACGGGTACCTCTAGCATTATGAGGGGGTTCAGAGAGGACTGGCAGTTCCAATCCATTTTATTTGCCTTTTACAGGGACTCGTTCAAAAGTTTAGAAAAATTCAAATCAGCATTCATTTTGAGTTAATATGCATGACATTGTCAAGCTTAGATAGTGCTATTATTGTACCTCTTACAGTCCTTATGTATCTCTCTCCCATTTCAGACTTACAGATAACAACTCCTACACTCAACAGACCAACAATCTCCTGGAGCAGAAGCTTCATTCAGTGGTGAGGCACCAGAAGATCAAAAGCTCATTTTGCCTTCAAGTATACATTAGATAAGTCAATAGAAGGGATTTTGTTCACATATCTGGAAAATGGTATCACCATTTTCATCATGTTTATGTTTGTTCTGTCTTATGTGTGTGGTCTGTCAGGCTCAGAGTATGGACGGGGAGCATGAGCATTTGAACCAGCGGATCACATCCCTGACAGATCAGCTGTCCTCAGCCAAGAACACCATCCACAGCATGGAGACTATTAACGTGAGAACTCCTGATGAACAGATCTAGCCGAGACAAAAAGACAACCTAAAACGTGCGCAAAACCAGACCAGAGTGGCCAAGTACAGAAAAATACTACTAGTACAGGCCCTGAAACAAATTTGTCTGACCTCTATGATCGCCTGACCCTCATGCCCCAACCTAGGAATGCATTGCAATAAGAATCAGCTATAGTGCATGGTATGCACACAATGGTATTACACAATGTAGCAAATTGTAACTATGTTCCTCTTTGTATAGTATAAAATGTCTCCTACCTTTCACCATCCAAATCTCCCTTTAGTTTGACCTTCTGTTTATTCATCATGCCCATTTTAGTTGAGAGTAAAACCACCAATAGAAACCATTGTTTTTGCTTCGAGCTGCATGTAGTTAATAAATGTTGTTTTAGATAACCCATTGTTTCAAAAAAAAAAAACATTGTTAAGAAGCTATGTGTTGTCTTTAGATTTTTTTTCTTGATGTATAATTGTGCGTTGTTCTTTGTCAACAACATGCCTGTATTCTTGTTCTGTGTTTTTAACTTTTGACCATGATTGACGAATCGATTGATTACTCCTTCACCCCTTAGGTAACATCATTGCTGCAGGAAGCCTTGGACCAACATTTCCACAGAGATGATTCTGTCAATCAATTAAATCTCCCTGCTGCGCCACCACCGGTCCAGTTCATGGATAGTCATCATTATGGAAAGGTCACCGCTACAGGGGAGGACCTATCGCTGGGAACATTGCCAGAAGAGGAGGAATCGGATTGGTCGGAAATGGGGGATGAGGCTCCAAAATGTGTTCTGAGGTCAGGGGGAGATCATCATGGTGGTACAGCGTTTCAACCATGGAGACAAGAGCGTATTAGCTGGGCAGGGCAGGGAGAAGGAGAGACAGAGAGTGAGTCAGGGAGTGAGGAGATTGTCAGACAAAACCCTCCCCGCTCCCAGCAGGTCCCCCATCTCCATGTTACCATTCGCTCTGAGACCTTACCAGCCCCCATAGATGGTGTCACCCTCACCACCATTTTCAAGAGCTCAGCTGATGGCCCAACAGAGGATGTGTACAGGGCCACTGCGAGCCGCAAACTAGGCTCTCCCATTCGCATCCTGTCAGCCAGTCTGGATGAGATCCCCTCCTGTAGGGGGAAGAATCAAAGACAGGAGGAGCAGCATGGCCAGCTGAAGGGCACAGAGGCCATGATGGACCTCCACCAACCAGAGGATGGTACCATGGATGACTCAGAAGATGAGATCATCCATAACTGGAGGACAAGGAGTGGGGACATGGGTGTGGATACCACGGAGGCAGATCCTGGCAGCAGTCTGGAAAACTTGCAGTCGGCCCAAAATATGCTCAACCACTTCATCTGCCAGCTGCAGCCCAGCGAGGGGGAGGATATGGGATACCGGACAAAGTGCTGAATGGGGAAAGAACACAGCTGTGACACCTGATCTCTTCACAGAGACACAGATGTTGACTGAGTTGGTGCATAGTTGTTTAAGTAATTAAACTTAAGAGTGATTTTTGTTACATTTGATATTCATAATTCATCTATGAGTATGTTGTATTTTAAACATAAAGCAACAGAATTGGTCTTTATAACCAATTTAATAATAATAATTTAAATCTGATTTGAAAGTTTCCAGGCCTAAATATTATTCAAAATTTAAAAAACAGCCAGCAACAAGTAAGAAAGAAACTAAAATATAATTTTTGCTCTGCACCTGAACCTATTAAGGCAAGCGGCCCAAGTTGGAGATCGAGGATCCCCAGTTCCACGTTTTGATATTTATGATATATTTCTCTATTCATAGTCAAAAACATGTCCTGGTGTGTTTTTGTTGTTGTTACGCTATGCAGGGATTGGCTTTGATGTCCTCCAGAGGTAACATCAAACACAAATCACGTTGCTTTGACATCTCCTGTTCTCGGGTGCAATCTCTCCGGGAAACACTGTCCAGGCCTCCCTCCGTCTCATCATAGCAGAGCACCGAGAACTTCACAGCCCAGCGCTTTCCCATCACCATGGAGACCACGGCCCGAATCTCGCCCATTCCACTGATTTATAGAAAATAGATCCTTTCAGAACCTCTTGTGCATAATTCATTATAGTGGTTGGTGTGTGTCTTTCTCTCGGTGCGTGCATGTTAGATAAGACGACAAGTGTTTCACAGAATATAGGTCCTTAGGTAAGATTTAAGACATGTACATAGATATACTTTGTTTGTCCTCATAAATTAATTCCTCTGCAGACAGACATAATGCAAGGTCTAGTTTGGACAATGTATACCATCAAATAGTATCCGTTGGACATCACGGTGGATTGGAAACAAGCTTTCTTAAGACCGGTTTTAGTTAATGGTGATAAAATGAAAACAGAATTTGGGGATGGATCGTGAATGGTTCCAACTGTTAAAATGTATAAAGATTTCCTCCCCAAAGTAATAGTTAAGAATCCTTGGGGAAAACAAAGAAATATATTTATTCTTCTTGCATGCAAACTGTTTTATCTTATAATATTGATGTTTATGTCTCCATGTTGATATGATGGAAAAAGCAACATGACATAATGTAAAACAGAATCACCATTATCATTGTGTTCACCAGAGGTATGCAACAGTCCAGTGAGATAGGGGTCACTTTGTTTTGTTTTTCAAATAAATCCACATTTTTTGTCCATTAAAATAACCAAATTGATTAGAAATACAGTTAATAATAGTTTGTTAATGACTATTGTAGCTGGAAACGGCAGATTAAAAAATATATATGGAATGTCTACATAGGTGTACAGAGGCCCATTATCAGCAACTTCACTCCTGTGTTCCAATGGCACGTTGTGTTAGCTAATCCAAGTTTATAATTTTAAAAGGCTAATTGATCATTAGAAAACGTCAACAGTGAAGAGGCAATTCCATAGATGCTGGCCTTCTAGGCATTTCTTGCATGGAATAGCCTTCATTTCTCAGAACAGAAATAGATCAATTGTTTCTAGCAATTTCGGGCATGTAATCGAACCCACAATCGCTGATGCTCAACTAGTCTAAAGAAGGCCAGTTTTATTGCTTCTTTAATCAGAACAAGTTTTCAGCTGTGCTAACATAATTGCAAAAGGGTTTTCTAATGATCAATTAGCCTTTTAAAATGATACACTTGGATCAGCCAACACAATGTGCCATTGGAACACAGGAGTGATGGTTGCTGATAATGGGCCTCTGTACGCCTATGTAGATATTCCATAAAAATTCAGCCGTTTCCAGCTACAACAGTCATTTACAACATTAACAATGTCTACACAGTATTTCTAATCAATTTCATGTTATTTTAATGGACAAAAATGAGCGTTTCTTCCAAAAACAAGGACATTTCTCAGTGACCCCAAACTTTTGAACGGTAGTGTATGTATGACACAGTATAAGCAATGTTATTATTCCACATGACATTTCTGTTTTGTCCTGTATGGGATTTCCCCGCTGGTGACCATAGTAAAGATATTTGGATGGATTGGAAGAAGCATATAGGCAAAGTTGAAAAAATACTATAAGCAACATTTATTTATCTTCAACCTAGCATATAGAGACATGTTGGGAACATATATCTCTATTTTCAACCAAAATCATAGTCACTATGTCACATGTCAACATTTGAGGAAAGCACAGTGTTTTGTGACGTCTATGTTGCCATGCTCTCTGCTGCCTCTCCCTCCAATCCATACCTCTGTCCTCCATGGTGTATTTCAGGACCAGTGATAGATAGATGTCCACTATTTACGGTATATGTTACATATTTATTATTTAGAAGTGGCGGTTGCTATCACCATATTTCACCTTGTTCTAATTCCCTAGGTTAATCTTAATTTAAACGAACCATGTGTGATATGGTTTAGCACTGTAGAGCTGCTACTTTCTGTATTTTTATCGTTGTGTTGTGTCCTATAAATGTGTCTGAATGTTCTCAATAAATATAGTCATCTATCATTTCCAACTGTATTAACATCAAATAATTCCATAAAACATTAGCATAATTGATTCAGTTGAATATGTTAGAAGGTGACAGAGTTAGATTGAGTCAGTCAGTCAGTTATCACCAAGGGGAGCCACTCTTTGATTTATGGTTTCTCTGCATACAGCAGCTTTACTGAGATATGAGTAATATATGAGTAAATGTATTTTCTACCCATTTCTCAGGCCATTTTAGTGGCCTGTTAACTTAGGGGCACTCTCTGCGGTGGTTGGCAATGAAGCGGATGTTTCCAGGGTATTTTCAACCTAACTTCCGTTTCCCCTGAAAAACGGATGTGGGGACTCCACTCAAGCATATTTTTCACCTGCTATCTTAACTTAGGGGTTGGCTTGTCCCTAGGTTTTATTAACACTGATGTACTTTCATAAGGTCATGTCAGTCCACCTTCATAATGATCGTTACTAGTTACCACAGCCACAAAGTGAAATTGTCTATACCGTAAAAATTCATGAAAACAAACATTTGCTTTTTGGTATTAATATAAAGTTAGGGTTAGGTTGTAAATCAAAATTGTAGAAATAGTCAGGTTTTAGCCATTATTGTGGCTGTGATAACTAGTGGCAACCCATTGAGTGTGTCACATGTATATTTGTTCTGAATTGTCAAGAGCAAGCCACATCATGGCAGTTTAAAATGGGTGTTACTGTCACAAACCCACCCAGTAAACAGAGAAGACCATGTCCTCTATCTATCTTATGTTTTTAGGCTGGAAATTGTTTTCCATGTTAGTTTAAACTCACCCTGCTGATAACCAGATGTGTTAGTAAAAAAATATTGATTTGGGGTCTTGAGATATACAGTGGGGAGAACAAGTATTTGATACACTGCTGATTTTGCAGGTTTTCCTACTTGCAAAGCATGTAGAGGTCTGTCATTTTTATCATAGGTACACATCAACTGTGAGAGAGATAATCTAAAGCAAAAATCCAGAAAATCACATTGTATGATTTGTAAGTAATTAATTTGCATTTTATTGCATGACATAAGTATTTGATCACCTACCAACCAGTAAGAATTCTGGCTCTCACAGACCTGTTAGTTTTCCTTTAAGAAGCCCCCCTGTTCTTCACTCATTACTTGTATTAACTGCACCTGTTTGAACTCGTTACCTGTATAAAAGACACCTGTCCACACACTCAATCAAACAGACTCCAACTTCTCCACAATGGCCAAGACCAGAGAGCTGTGTAAGGACATCAGAGATAGAATTGTAGACCTGCACAAGGCTGGGATGGGCTACAGGACAATAGGCAAGCAGCTTGGTGAGAAGGCAACCACTGTTGGCGCAATTATTAGAAAATGGAAGAAGATCAATATGACGGTCAATCACCTTTGGTCTGGGGTTCTATGCAAGATCTCACCTTGTGGGGCATTAATGATCATGAGGACGGTGAGGGATCAGCCCAGAACTACACGGCAGGACCTGCTCAATGACCTGAAGAGAGCTGGGACCACAGTCTCAAAGAAAACCATTAGTAACACACTACGCCGTCATGAATTAAAATCCTGCAGTGCAGGCAAGGTCCCCCTGCTCAAGACAGCACATGTCCAGGTCCATCTGAAGTTTGCCAATGACCATCTGGATGATCCAGAGGAGGAATGGGAGAAGGTCATGTGGTCTGATGAGACAAATAGAGCTTTTGGGTCTAAACTCCACTCGCCGTGTTTGGAGGAAGAAGAAGGATGAGTACAACTCCAAGAACACCATCAAAACTGTGAAGCATGGAGGTGGAAACATCATTCTTTGGGGATGCTTTTCTGCAAAGGGGATAGGATGACTGCACCGTATTGAGGGGAAGATGGATGGGGCCATGTATCGTGAGATCTTGGTCAACAACCTCCTTCCCTCAGTAAGAGCATTGAAGAGGGGTTGTGGCTGGGTCTTCCAGCATGACTATGACCCAAAACATGCAGCCAGGGCAACTAAGGAGTGGCTCCGTAAGAAGCATCTCAAGGTCCTGGAGTGGCCTAGCCAGTCTCCAGACCTGAACCCAATAGAAAGTCTTTGGAGGAAGCTGAAAGTTCGTATTGCCCAGCGACAGCCCCGAAACCTGAAGGATCTGGAGGAGTGGGCCAAAATCCCTGTTGCGGTGTGTACAAATCTGGTCAAGAACTACAGGAAAAGTATGCTCTCTGTAATTGCAAACAAAGGTTTCTGTACCAAATATTAAGTTCTGCTTTTCTGATGTATCAAATACTTATGTCACGCAATAAAATGCAAATTAATTACTTAAAAATCATACAATGTGATTTTATGGATTTTTGTTTTAGATTCTGTTTCTCACAGTTGAAGTGTACCTATGATTAAAAATTACAGACCTCTACATGCTTTGTAAGTAGGAAACCTGCAATATCGGCAGTGTTATCAAATACTTGTTCTCCCCACTGTATATTTGACTATCAATCTGATCAAAATTGATATCAATCACCAATAAATGTTGATAACAGTGCATGAGAGCAAGGCCATACACATAGTTAAACATATATAATAATTATTAGCTTCATGCTAACATTTCAGAGAGGTTATATTGGCAAATGTATCAGTGACCATGCTTCTACAGTATCTTTCACCCTGTCATCTTCAATTTGGTTAGTCAGAGCTCATCTATGTCCCCACCCCTGGTTTCAAGGGAGGCTAGCTTTGCTGACCAGACAATGACCTGGATTCCAATTGCAAAGGCCTGTTTAATAGGACAGGTGAGGGATTAGTGCTAAGACTCTCCCGATGTCCAACATTGTCCAAATCCATTGTGTCTCACCTACCTAAGCATGGGCACACAGGTGCTAGAACAGGACTGAAGGGTCACCTGGACTTTCTTTAACTTTTTTGGGGGGGATCAAGCAGGTGAACTTTGACACACCACCACTAACAAATCCAGGAGATACTAATAAGATACAACGTTCAGTATTTTGTGGCTTATTTCTCCCCACAGATTTTGTTCACTAAACCATTTTGGTCTGATTATTCCTTATTTTCTTTTGGATTACAAACTCCTCTTTCTACAAGAATCCTCTAACCATCTCTCCTTTGAAAAACAATCATCGAATCAGTCAACTTCATTTAAAACGGAATTCTACCTGTTGCACTTCAAGTTTTTCCAGACTTCCTCTTCTTCACCTTTGACCTTACCCACCCTTTCCAGGTCGCCTCTCAGATCATTCCAGTAGTCAGTCGCTGCACTCTCCTCCTTCCCCACAGATCCCACTCATCATCCCTTCATCACCACATTCCTAATTTATTTCTCCCAGTAACCCTCGGAGCCTCCGTGGGCTCCCACCACCTCCATGGTGCTGATGAAGATGAAGTTCCCTTTTGAGAAGAGGGTGAAGCTGGCCCAGGGGCTGTGGCTGCTCTCGTGGATGGCCACACTGGCCGGAGCGTTCACCTTCACCCTGGGCTGCTTCCTCAAGACCGAACTCCGCAGGAGGGCAGAGGTAGGCTACTGCAATGCTCTACAGCTTTACACTGTACGCTCTTAAATGTTTCACTATCTAGAAACTAAAAGGGTTATTCGGCTGTCCCCATAGAAACCCCTTTGAAAACCATTTTTGGTTCCAGGTAGAAGCCTATTGGGTTTGATGTAGAAGCCTTTCCCCAGAGGGTTCCACATGAAACCCCAAATAATTCTACCGGGAACCAAATAGGGTTTTTATGGGGACAGTCAAATAACCCTTTTGGGACCCTTTTTTGTGTACAACGCCACTAGGGTTCTTCCAATACAATGCATATGACTTATCTAGAAGCTTAACTTTCTCAGGGTGTATTC
The DNA here is from genome assembly GCF_021184085.1 of Oncorhynchus gorbuscha. Lineage (NCBI taxonomy): Eukaryota > Metazoa > Chordata > Actinopteri > Salmoniformes > Salmonidae > Oncorhynchus > Oncorhynchus gorbuscha. The sequence continues at coordinate 25,687,288 of NC_060192.1, forward strand.
AGTGAAGTTCTACAGTATGCCTGAATCAAAGAGTGATACTTGTAAACTTCTGGTCATAAACTGCACGAAAAGCATGAGGGTGAATAGGGGGGGGGGGGGGGGGGTAATTCATTACACCTTATTTTAGTGCATTGTAGCTTAAATTAAGAGTACATTTTTTGAGTGTTTCTAGATGACAATGAAATGCATTGGAGTGTTGAAGATAACATCTCATGTAGAATTCAGGAGCCTTTGATAATGCTCTCGTGATTGGGATGAGGTATCTATAGATCTGTTGGATAGGTGGTTAGATGTGAACGTTATGAACAAGGGGAAACTGTCTCTGGTCTGAACATACCGGTGATAAGCTCATAATAGGGATAAGATGAGCTGACCAACAGAATATGGAGTGACTGACAGTTTTATTATGATCCTATTCATAATCTATCTCTTGAGATTACAGTATTTGGAATAATATAATGTCAATTATTGCACTTGTTGAGTACATCAACAGAAACAAAATTCCTCTCAATGCAGCATTTTTGCAGAAAATATTTATGTTCAATTTCAGTAAAAATAAAAACAACCTAATTGATTTCCTCCATTATACAATATAGCCTTCAGTTATGTTCCTCACTGTAAACCATGAGATTATTCACTGACCTCTACATGTTCACTTTTCCTTAAATATGGGATCAATGGGTTGACAGCCTAACATATCAGTTTATACTGTATAGTTTGCTGCATCACTGATGCATAAGGTTCTTCTGCCTACAGGTAATGGACAACACAGAGATCCATGCTGTGCCCAACACCCTGATGATAGTGGGTCTGGCCTCTCTGGGTATCAACTACTTTGCAGGCCGTATGTGCCAGGATGCGCTGGATGCCGGACGCTTTCCCCGCTGGAAAACCTTCATGCAACCCTACTGGGGTGTTTCCCTCCTCTTCACCCTGCTCATGTTGATGGCTGTGATCATGAGCTATGCCATGAAGGGGAACCTGGAGTCCTCCCTGAAGATCGGCCTGAAGAACGGCATCCGCTTCTACAAGGACACAGATACCCCCGGCCGCTGCTTCCAGAAGCAGACCATTGACCGCCTGCAGATGGAGTTCCGTTGCTGCGGAAACACCGACTTCAAGGACTGGTTCGAGGTCCAGTGGATCAGCAACCGCTACCTAGACTTTAGCTCTAAGGAAGTGAAGGAGTGAGTATTAGAGGACTGGGAGCAGTCTGACAGTCTTTGGTAAAGGAAGAATCCCATGTCAGATTATAATTGAAATAAATAATTAAGGTTATAGGAAATGAGATGGTTGAGGTAATACAAAGGCATGATGTAGACCGTTTATTCTCTATTTACTTCCCTTCCTTCCTCTCTTCTTCTTTAGCCGTGTTAAGAGCAATGTGGATGGGCGTTACCTGTTTGATGGGGTCCCTTTCAGCTGCTGCAACCCCAGTTCCCCAAGACCCTGCATCCAGGACCGCCTCACCAACAACTCAGCCCACTACAGCTATGAGCACCAGACCGAGGAGCTCAACATCTACATCCGCGGCTGCAGGGAAGCTCTAGTCAACTACTACATGGGCCTGATGAACACTATTGGTGCTGGGGTCCTGTCCGTCTTGCTGCTGCAGGTACTGTGCAGATATACAGTACATATCAACCTATACACCTAAAAGTGTGCTAATGTCCTGTGTGACAATCAGAAGGCACCCGGACTCCTGTGAGTGGCCACAATTATACTTGTAGCTCGCTGTTGAGTAGTAATACAGTATATCCAACATCCTCCTGTATAACCTTTCTCCCTTCTCTTCCCTCTCCTATCCTTCCCCTCCAGTCATCTGTGCTGGTAAGTCTGCGGTACCTGCAGACAACCATGGAAGCGTTGGCAGGGCAGGAGAACACTGAGATTGAGACTGAGGGCTACCTGCTGGAGAAAGGGGTGAAGGAGACGATCATGGAGTATGTGACTCCTGTGCTGGTTTTCCTTCAGTTGAACGAGGTGGGCAGTGAAGACACTGAAGCTTAGGCGACCCCCGCCATATAAGGTGGAGAAATCAAAATGTTTCAGACAGGGTGGTGTAGAGGACAAACGTGGCATTTTATTGGGTGATAAATAATCTAACTAGACACTGATCAATTAATCTGGTATTTCTTTGACATCACAATCCATTTTAATGCTGATATATTTCTGTGTTTAATGTTTTACCCCTAAATGCAGTGTTTCCCTAACTCGGTCCTGGGGACCCCAAGGGGTGCACGTTTTGATTTTTGCCCTAGCACTACACAGCTGATTCAAATAATGAACTCATTATCAAGCTTTGATTATTTTAATTAGCTGTGGAGTGCTAGGGCAAAGAGTTTGAGAAATTCTGCCTAAACGAGTGACATGAATGTTGTAATCTATTTCAGTCACCTGAGGGCTAATATATTTTTGTATCAGTTGTCCGGGGACAATGCACCCCAGTCTTAGGTATCCATGGCTGCACTAACACACACACACACACACGCACACATTAATCACATTAACCTCACCCCAAACCCTCCACAATTCTCCATGTTTAAATAGGGTTTTTGATATTTAATCAATTACATATACTCCCCAAAGGAGAAATAAAAAACACATTATTGTAATTTTGTATTTTATAACTCGGGGTTGCTATGCATGGTTATTTCCACCTCACCAATGCAGTGTTCTCTCAGTTAATACCACAACAATATTATGGTTGACACTTAACAATGCAAAGATATCTCCAATTACTAAGGGATAGAATTATATGAACATTTTACATTTTGGGGAATATTTTAAAAAGCACATGTGACATTTTGAGTAAAAGACTAACAGCAATGTAAAGCTGACTGTAGAAAGATTCAATGCTCTGCTATGTAACCCTCAGCAATATGACAAACACAGCACTTTATTACAGAACTATTATAACGGAGAATTATTAAAGGTTCAAGTTTTTAATTGATTTGTGGAGTTCTGTCATTTTGTCTGTGTCTTTGTTTTGACCAGCTTTCCTTTCCCTACCATTTGCACCTTTTGACCCCCGCCCACCCACACTTTGCTCCCACATTTTATTTTTCTCATATTCTCTTTCGACCTGTAACCCTATCTCTAAGGGTGCGTACGTAAATGCATCAGTTATTCTGTGCTCCGTAAGTGTCAGTCAGTGGGAGGAAGAGAATTATGAAGATGATGATTGATGTCATTAATGCAATGAAAGCTGTGAGTAAGGGCTATGTCTGTGACCTCTGTCCTGACACCTTTCACAACTCTGCTAATCCCTGGGATAATACTCCAACTGCTGCCCCAGCAGGCCATGCAGCAGAGAGGAGATACATACATACATACATACATACATACATACATACATACATACATACATACATACATACATACATACATACATACATACATACATACATACATACATACATACATACATACATACATACATACATACATACATACATTACAATACATACATACATACATACATACATACATACATACATACATACATACATACATACATACATACATACATACATACATACATACATACATACATACATAGGTGGTTTATTATGGTTTATTATGGTTTATTATGCAAAACAGCATTCAAACCAAGGAACATTATATGGAATAATATTAAACAAATGGTGGTTTGTTATGCAAACCAGAAATACAAGGAGCATTATATGGAATAACATTAAACAACTGGTGGTTTGTTATGCAAACCAGAAATACAAGGAGCATTATATGGAATAACATTAAACAATTGGGAATAATAATGTGTTAGCCTACTATATAATATTACTGAATGATTATGATAGCTGATAATTAATCAATATCATAACAATAATCATCAGCATCGTCATCATCCCCATTACTGTCATCCCCACAGTCAAATAATTTAGCTAGCTATTATCAGCACAATTTCGGGTAGTTAGTAAACCTAAAAGTATTACCTGTAGGCTGTAGCAGCCCACTTCTAAGCGGTCTAACCAACAGGTCTCCCCAAAAAGTTCCTAAAACTGTGACATCGCGGCTTCCGTACTATGGACTACTCCAGCCACAACATCAACTAACTACCTAAACCTACTTTTACAATCATTGTTGTCAAATAACTTCAAAAGTGGTATATCTTCAGCGTGTGTCACATCCTATCCGGACGAAATAGCATAAAATAGGTATTCGCAACATGCTAGCTATAAATAGTACGCTTGCTATGAAATTAAAATTAACCGACAGTCAGCAAGCTAGCTAACGTTAGCTAGCTCTGACAGGACAGCTAGCTTTCTAGTTAGCTAATGACGTTAACAGTTTGGTTGTGAAGTTGCCGAGGTTTTACATAGTTTTGACGTATTACTGAAGGTTAGTTAACTAGCTGTAATTGTCTATAACCGGTTAGCGTAGCTACAAATGAGTAGCTAGCTAGTTGCTCATTTCAGTTTGTCAAAAAATATTGTTGCAAAAGGTAGCTAGCTAGCAAGAGATAGGCCACTCGCTACTATGTAGCCAGTTTAATGCTGTCTGGTCAGTTCGGCGCTATATTGTAATCAAATCAGTGCTAGAGAGATCAGCAGCAGTTAACGTTAGTCTGTTGTAGTAGGCAATAACATCCTAATGGACACCGTTATCTAGCTAGCTACAGACGTACGATTCTGGTTTATTATTAGTTCAGTGTTAGCTAGTATTTTCGTTTTAGTAGTAGATTAGGCAGAACAGCGGGATGTCTATGGGATTAAGTCTAGCAATGATATTGTTTAGAAAATAAGAAAATAAAACAACAAAACTATGTTTATAATGCATGCCACGGCTCCCAAATTAATTCGTACATAAGGCTGCATTTGTTCTTTTCTTTGACTACATAAAATCTAATGCGTCTGAGGTTATTATACAAAACACTTCAGCTAAATCGGTTTATTTATTTTGAAGAGTAGCCACATAAACATTTGAAATGTCTGGAGACGGCTCGGATAGTAGTAGTAGCGAGGACTCCGATACTGGGATCCGGAGGAAAGCCTGCACTGTCAAACATGAGATCACCAATGGTAAGTAACCATCAAAGTAAACTACTGTTTCATAATGTATTATTTGAACCTGTCAAAGGATTTGAATATGTTATACACTTTGGGTAAATGTTGCCCATCAGTATTTCAGTGAATGAATAGAACAGGCTTCCTCAATTCAAGTCGATGGTGGACTGGCGGACATTGCAGGTGTACCCATGGGAGTAAAGCAGGAAGTAAAAGCAGGAAGTGTACCCTTCAATATGTGCTTTGCTTTGTTGATTAATTCTACTGACGTTACAAAAAATACATTCCATTGCATGAGCCACATCTGTTAACATCATTTGAATGAACATTATGCATTACCATGGAAAGTATTGCATCATAATACCAGGCAGCCTCTGTGAGTGTACCCATGAGTTTAACAGTCAAATTGCCGCAGTTAGAGGTTCCTAGTTCTATGACCCGACACCTGGGATCACAGCAATGAATGAATGCAAGCAGACCATCAATGTTTGTTGTGGTGTCACAAAATATTTACAGTTTACTGTGCTCAGCTGTGTTTCCTCAGTGTGTGTGTGCACGAGCGTGTGTTGTGCGTAAGCACTGATACTGTACTCTTTCCCCCATGCCAGCGAACCTCACGGGCCATACTGAGAGAGTGGGCATGGAGAACTTTGAGCTTCTCAAAGTCTTGGGCACAGGAGGTGAGTCTCACTGTGCCGATCTGGGGTTCATAGCATAGGGTCATGGTGTTATTGGAGACCTGGATAACTTTATTTTACTGTCTATTTTTTGTAGAACATTTAGAATAAACTATATTAAATGTAGTGCAGGCTCCTGGGTGGGTGGTAGTGGCTACAATCAAATGTGATGCAGAGTTTTCCATTCTGTGCTGTGTTTCTCTGTCTAGCCTATGGGAAAGTGTTTCTGGTCAGAAAGAACAGTGGTCATGATGAAGGGAAGCTGTATGCCATGAAGGTGAGTCTCTGTGACATTGGTCCAAAGACAACCCAAGCATTGACATTGTCTGATGTAGGGAGAATTTATGGGCGGGTTGACTGACTGTTGATGATTATGTCTCAGGTGTTGAAGAAAGCAGCCATCGTTCAGAAGGCAAAGACTGCAGAGCACACACGTACAGAGAGACAGGTGCTGGAGCACATCCGCCAGTCCCCGTTCCTGGTCACACTGCACTACGCCTTCCAGACCCAGACTAAGCTCCATCTTATCTTGGGTGAGCGCTGGGTCAAAAAGACCCATACATGGAACACTCCGGCTATGATCTTGAAGTGCTGAAAGTGTATCTTTCTGTGTGTATACTAGAGGTCGACCGATTATGATTTTTCAACACCGATACCGATTATTGGAGGACCAAAAAAAGCTGATACCGATTAATCGGTCCATTTTTTAAAATTTATAATAATGACAATTACAACAATACTGAATTAACACTTATTTTAACTTAATATAAAACATCAATAATATCAATTTAGCCTCAAATAAAAAATGAAACATGTTCAATTTGTTTTAAATAATGCAAAAAAAAGTGTTGGAGAAGAAAGTAATATGTGCCATGTAAAATATGTGCCATGTAAAAAAGGCTAACGTATAAGTTCCTTGCTCAGAACATGAGAACATATGAAAGTTGGTGGTTCCTTTTAACATGAGACTTCAATATTCCAAGGTAAGAGGTTTTAGGTTGTAATTAATATAGTATTTATAGGACTATTTCTCTCTATACCATTTGTATTTCATATACCTTTGACTATTGGATGTTCTAATAGGCACTTAAGTATTGCCAGTGTAACAGTATAGCTTCCGTCCCCCTCCTCGCCCCTACCTGGGCTCGAACCAGGAACACATCGACAACAGCCACACTCGAAGCATCGTTACCCATCGCTCCACAAAAGCCACGGCCCTTGCAGCGCAAGGGGAATAACTACTCCAAGTCTCAGAGCGAGTGACGTTTGAAACAGTATTAGCGCACACCCAGCTAACTAGCTAGCCATTTCACATTGGTTACACCAGCCATTAGGCAGATAGGCTTGAAGTCATAAACAGCGCTGTGTTTGCGAAGAGCTGCTGGCAAAACGCACGAAAGTGCTGTTTGAATGAATGATTACGGGCCTGCTGCTGCTCAGTCAGACGGCTCTATCAAATCAGACATAATTATAACATAATAACAAACAGAAATACGAGCCGTTGGTCATTAATATGATAGAATCCGGAAACTATCATTTTGAAAACAAAACGTTTATTATTTCAGTGAAATACGGAACCGTTTGGTATTTTATCTAACGGGTGGCATCCCTAAGTCTAAATATTCTTGTTACGTTGCACAACCTTCAATGTATGTCATAATTATGTAAAATTCTGGCAAATTAGTTCGCAATGAGCCAGGCAGCCCAAACTGTTGCATATACCCTGAATCTGCGTGCAATGAACGCAAGAGAAATTACACAATTTCACCTGGTTAATATTGCCTGCTAAACTGGATTAGTAGTTATAACTAGTGATTATGATTGATTGTTTTTATAAGATAAGTTTAATGCTAGCTAGCAATTTACCTGGGCTTCTGCTTTTGCTTAACAGGCAGGATACTCGTGGAGTGCAATGTTTAGAGCGTTGGACTAGTTAACTGTGCGGTTGCAAGATTGAAACCCCTGAGTTGACAAGGTGAAAATCTGTCTTTCTACCGTGTGTGTAGACTATGTGAGCGGAGGGGAGATGTTCACACACTTGTACCAGCGAGATCACTTCTCTGAGGAAGAGGTGCGGATTTACATCGGGGAGATTATCCTGGCCCTGGAGCACCTCCACAAGGTATGTTATCGAGCATTTCTGTCCTTTACATTACTTGGCAGATATTCCATTCTATTTACTTCCAACATGTTAATCTTACATAATTACGTGAAGGCTAGATTCTATCCTCTCTCTGTTAATCATATGTTATCCTGTGTATGTAACTTCCTGTTCGTTATGATTCTCACAGCTGGGCATCGTGTACCGGGACATCAAGTTAGAGAACATCCTCTTGGACAGTGAGGGACATTTAGTGCTGACAGATTTTGGGCTCAGCAAAGAGTTCCTGGAGGAGGAGGTATGTAAAAAAAGGAAACCCTTTTTCATTGATGCTTCTATTTGTGTGGACGCAATCTGTGCATGTATGTATCCATGCATATATTTTTGTCACTACAGACTAGTCTTATCTGGTTTTCAGGGATACATCTAATTCAATCTAGCTTCCTTTTCCGCTGAAAACGGCATTCTTTTACACCTGCTACGTTAGGTTACTACAGACTGAGTCATGTTTATTTTCCCCACTACAGAAGGAAAGGACGTATTCGTTCTGTGGCACCATAGAGTACATGGCTCCAGAGATCATCAGGGGGAAGTCTGGTCATGGAAAGGTAAGAGTTAACGCATCACACAGGGAGAGAACTTTGGATATGCGCTGTGAGCTACAGCATTTTATTACACATCAATTACTGTAGAACACAGAGTCATCTTTTGTTTATTTTATCATCCTTCCTTTCTCCAGTCGGTAGATTGGTGGAGTCTGGGGATCCTGATGTTTGAGTTACTGACGGGGGCGTCACCATTCACCTTGGAGGGGGAGAGGAACTCCCAGAGTGAGGTGTCCAAGTGAGTGCTGTGTGTCATCCACCCCTCCTCACAAACACTGGTTCCGTTCCACTCTTTCATCATTGTCTATGGCCCTCGGCAACTTCTCAAAATAATGACATCTATTGTAAAGGTGGCTCGTTTCACCCTCTCTTTTAGCTTACTGTCTGAATACAATAACAAAGAAATGAGTTGTGCTGCGTCCTTTGTGTAACAAAGCCTGCAGCTTAATTAGATATTCTGTTAATGTGTTGCTTTGGAATCGTGTTCTTTATGGCCATAATGGTTGGCTTATAATTAGGGCTGGGTTTACACAGTGTATACAGTGATTGTTCTACCCGCTTTCTCTTTTTCGTTCCTCCCCCCTTCCTGCCCTTCTCTCAGGCGCATCTTACATTGTGAGCCGCCGTTCCCCTCTATGATCGGCGCCGTGGCTCAGGACCTGTTGAGGAAGCTGTTGGTCAAAGACCCCCACAAGAGACTGGGCTCTGGGCCCCGAAGGGCCGAAGACATCAAGACTCATGCCTTCTTCAAGGTGCTCGTCTTCACTCCTGCTTTGTCTCTAGGCCCATCTCACTCCCTCTCTTTATCTTCCAACAGCCACACACACACACTCTCACCATTCTCTTTCCATTGCTCTATATTCATAGGGTCTCAGTTGGTCAGACCTGGCTGAGAAGAAGGTAGTCAGCCCATTCAAACCAGAGATCAGGAGTGAGCTGGATACAGGAAACTTTGCTGAGGAGTTCACTGGCATGAATCCTCTCTACTCTCCAGCCAGCACCCCACCAAGCACTGATCGACTGTTCCAGGTACCCTTATACCCTACCCTCTGCAATATGCAGAATACCTACTCTGTGCCTACACTGTCACAGGAAGACACCTTTTGATAGTCCCTCCACAAATAAGACTATTCTTATTATGGTAGGAGACTATAACACAGTGTTAAGTACCTCAATGGCCCATAAAGGTGATCACTCTACAAACTATCATCACCGTGCCCTTAAGGAAATCACAAATATTATGGACACATTAGAAATAGTGGATATTTGGAGACTAAAAAACCCTGACCTAGTGAGATATACATGGAGGAGACTTAATCAAGCTAGTCGTCTTGACTACTTTCTTGTATCTTTGTCTCTTGCATTAAAGGTTAAAAAAAGCTTTAATAGGAGACAGAATGCGATCGATCATCATCTAATTGGCCTTCACATAACTCTTATAGAATTTCCATGTGTACGGGGATATTGGACATTTTAAGTTTAAATGTACCATCGGAGGTCATTCAATTCATTATTCATCAATAATAAAAAATAAGTTTCTGGCTAGAGGACAGAACAGAGAGGACACTGAACAGAGATTAGAGACACCGCTGCTAAGCAGAGAGGACACTGAACAGAGAGTAGAGACACCGTTGCTAAGCAGAGGACACTGAACAGAGAGTAGAGACACCGCTGCTAAGCAGAGAGCACACTGAACAGAGAGTAAAGACACCGCTGCTAAGCAGAGGACACTGAACAGAGAGTAGAGACACCGCTGCTAAGCAGAGGGCACACTGAACAGAGAGTAGAGACACCGCTGCTAAGCAGAGAACACACTGAACAGAGAGTAGAGACACTGCTGCTAAGCAGAGAGCGCACTGAACAGAGAGTAGAGACACTGCTGCTAAGCAGAGAGTGCACTGAACAGAGAGTAGAGACACTGCTGCTAAGCAGAGAGCACACTGAACAGAGAGTAGAGACACTGCTGCTAAGCAGAGAGTGCACTGAACAGAGAGTGTAGTTCACTTGGCCAAAGTCAATTCCAGTAATGAAATAATTATAAATGTACTCTGACACCTTGTGACCCACCATTAACAGGTCTGCGACCCACTTTGGGTCACGATCCATACTTTAAGAAAGGCTGCTCCAGAGATACAAAATAAATTAAAGGAAAAACAAAAAGAACTTGTGGAACTTATTCAAGAACAATCTAATGTAATCTATTAAAAAAATAAAGCATATTGGATGGAATATGGAGAAAAAGTCACAAAATACTTCCTGAATCTCCAGCAGAAAGTCGTTACTGAAGACGGAGTGGTCTATGATTCTCCAAATGATATTTTAAAAGAGGAAGCTAAATATTTTAAGCAGATATTCTCTGTTCCATCTCATACTCTCCCACTGATTGAAGAATTATTTCTAAATAATACAAAACATTTAAAATTAATAAATGTACAGAAAGATCAGTGCGAAGGCCAAATTACAGAGGAATAGGCCTGGTATTTATAGAGGATTTTGAAAAGGCATTTGATAAAGTAAGACTGGATTTAATTTATAAATGACTGGATTCTTTTCAATTTCGGTGATTCTCTTATAAAATGGGTAAAAGTAATATATAGCAACCCCAGGTGTAAAATAGTAAATAACCCCTACTTCTCAGGGAGTTTTGAATTGGATTAAATAAATGTATCACTAGTCACTTTAAACAATGCCACTTTTATATAATGTTTACATACCCTACATTACTCATCTCATATGTATATACTGCATTCTATGCCATCTACTGCATCCAGCCTATGCTGGTCGGCAATCACTCATCCATATATTTATATGTACATATTCTTATTCATTCCTTTACACTTGTGTGTATAAGGTAGTTATTGTTAGATTACTTGTTAGATATTACTGGATGGTCGGAACTAAAAGCACACGCATTTCACTACATTCGCATTAACATCTGCTAACCATGTGTATGTGACCAATAACATTGGATTTAATTTAGAATTGTTAAGTGGAGTTAAACAAGGGTGTCCTCTGTCACCATATCTATTCGTTATGGCCATCGAAATGCTAGCTATTAAAATCAGATCCAATAACAATAGAGGATTAGAAATCAAAGGCTAAATAACTAAGGTGTCTATGTATGCAGATGACTCAAGTTTTATATTAAGTCTGCAAGCTAGATCCCAGCTATGTCTCATTGAAGATCTAGATAACTTTTATGGACTCTCTGGACTAAAAACCTAATTATGATAACTGTACAATATTACGTATTGGATCTTTTAAAAGCACAACTTTTACATTACCCAGCAGTTTACCTATAAAACGGGCTGCCAGTGAAGTAGCCATACTTGGTATTCATGTCACAAAATATATAAATAAGCTCTCCACAATGAATTTCAATAGAAAACTTGTAGACAAGATCCTGCAACCATGAAGAGGTAAATACCTGTCTATTTATGGAAAAGATTGCCCTGATTTAACTCCTTAGTCATATCTCAGTTTACTCACTTACTTATGGCACTGCCTACTCCTGATGCCTTGTTTTTCAAATCATATGAGCTAAAAAATACTTTGCTTTATCTGGGACACTACACCTGACAAAATAAAGCATTCTTATCTATATAATGAATTGGGTGGGTTGAGATTATTAAATATAAAAGCACTAAACCTCTCTCTAAAAGCTTCACTTATTCAAAAGTTTTACTTGACCAAAAACGGTTCTCAAGTAGATTACTAAGAAAAGCTCATCCATTTTTTAAAAATGGCCTTTGTGCAGATTGCCACGTCTCATTTTCGATTAATGGAAAATGATACTTCTTTTCAAAGTATCTCTCTTAAACAAGCATTGCAGAGCTGGCTACAATTTCAATTTCATCCCCCTGAAAAGATAGAACAAATATTACAACAAATTTTATGGCTGAACTCAAATGTGCTGGTTGATAAAATACCTATTTATGGGAAGGGTATTTTGTTCTTAAATTATATTGTAAATCGGAATGGTAGAGTTATGTCTTTCATGGAGTTATCAGAATTGTATGGGAAGGTCTGCTCAATCCAAGAGTACAACCAATTGATTACAGCATTACCCCCAAAATGGAGGAGGCTGGTGGCAGCTGGAGGAGGTAGGGAACTTGCGGAGGAATAAAACTATCATAAATAGGAAAGTATACCAGTTTCATTTGAGGACCAGGATGTTGACAACTGTGCCATACAGATTGCAAAATAGTTGGGAAGAGATTTGTGATGTACCGATTCCATGGTCCAGGGTGTATTAGTTGATATACAGTGCCTTGCGAAAGTATTCGGCCCCCTTGAACTTTATTGGATATTTCAAACTTTTTTAACAAATCAAAAACTGAAAAATTGGGCGTGCAAAATTATTCAGCCCCTTTACTTTCAGTGCAGCAAACTCTCTCCAGAAGTTCAGTGAGGATCTCTGAATGATTCAATGTTGACCTAAATGACTAATGATGATAAATACAATCCACCTGTGTGTAATCAAGTCTCCGTATAAATGCACCTGCACTGTGATAGTCTCAGAGGTCCGTTAAAAGTGCAGAGAGCATCATGAAGAACAAGGAACACACCAGGCAGGGCCGAGATACTGTTGTGAAGAATTTTAAAGCCGGATTTGGATACAAAAATATTTCCCAAGCTTTAAACATCCCAAGGAGCACTGTGCAAGCGATAATATTGAAATGGAAGGAGTATCAGACCACTGCAAATCTACCAAGACCTGGCCGTCCCTCTAAACTTTTAGCTCATACAAGGAGAAGACTGATCAGAGATGCAGCCAAGAGGCCCATGATCACTCTGGATGAACTGCAGAGATCAACAGCTGAGGTGGGAGACTCTGTTCATAGGACAACAATCAGTCGTATATTTCACAAATCTGGCCTTTATGGAAGAGTGGCAAGAAGAAAGCCATTTCTTAAAGATATCCATAAAAAGTGTTGTTTAATGTATGCCACAAGCCACCTGGGAGACACACCAAACATGTGGAAAAAGGTGCTCTGGTCAGATGAAACCAAAATTGAACGTTTTGGCAACAATGCAAAACGTTATGTTTGGCGTAAAAGCAACACAGCTCATCACCCTGACCACACCATCCCCACTGTCAAACATGGTGGTGGCAGCATCATGGTTTGGGCCTGCTTTTCTTCAGCAGGGACAGGGAAGATGGTTAAAATTGATGGGAAGATGGATGGAGCCAAATACAGGACCATTCTGGAAGAAAACCTGATGGAGTCTGCAAAAGACCTGAGACTGGGACGGAGATTTGTCTTTCAACAAGACAATGATCCAAAACATAAAGCAAAATCTACAATGGAATGGTTAAAAAATAAACATATCCAGGTGTTAGAATGGCCAAGTCAAAGTCCAGACCTGAATCCAATCGAGAATCTGTGGAAAGAACTGAAAACTGCTGTTCACAAATGCTCTCCATCCAACCTCACTGAGCTCGAGCTGTTTTGCAAGGAGGAATGGGAAAGAATTTCAGTCTCTCGATGTGCAAAACTGATAGAGACATACCCCAAGCGACTTACAGCTGTAATCGCAGCAAAAGGTGGCGCTACAAATTATTAACTTAAGGGGGATGAATAATTTTGCACGCCCAATTTTTCAGTTTTTGATTTGTTAAAAAAGTTAAATATCCAATAAATGTCATTCCACTTCATGATTGTGTCCCACTTGTTGTTGATTCTTCACAAAAAAATATAGTTTTATAACTTTATGTTTGAAGCCTGAAATGTGGCAAAAGGTCGCAAAGTTCAAGGGGGCCGAATACTTTCGCAAGTTACTGTATAAAACGACGCAAGATTCAAGACTTTGCTTTTCAGCTAAAATTATTATATAGAATTCTTGCTACCAACAAAATCTTGAATATTTGGGGCATAAAATCATCCAAGCTCTGCAGATTTTGTTGTGAGGATACAGAATCAATAGACCATTAATTTTGGTATTGCCCTCAGGTAGGTAGCCTGTTTCTGGTCTCAGGTTCAGGAATGGCTGAAAATGCATACTGTAGCATTGATCTAAAATTGACCCTAGCAATAGTACTGTTGAAAGACCGGGCCAGTCAATTACTTATATACTAATACTCTTAGTAAAAGTATTTATCTTCACCTCACAATCTGTGAATTATTTTTGATAAGATAGATTGAAACTGTACGTTAAACATCACAGCATAGTTGAAAGATATATACAGTGGGGCAAAAAAGTATTTAGTCAGCCACCAATTGCGCAAGTTCTCCCACTTAAAAAGATGAGAGGCCTGTAATTTTCATCATAGGTACACTTCAACTATGACAGACAAAATGATAGAAAGAAAATCACATTGTACGATTTTAATGAATTTATTTGCAAATTATGGTGGAAAATAAGTATTTGGTCAATAACAAAAGTTTATCTCAATACTTTGTTTAATACCCTTTGTTGGCAATGACAGAGGTCAAATGTTTTCTGTAAGTCTTCACAAGGTTTTCACACACTTGCTGGTATTTTGACCCATTCCTCCATGCATATCTCCTCTAGAGCAGTGATGTTTTGGGGCTGTTGCTGGCCAACACAGACTTTCAACTCCCTCCAAAGATTTTCTATGGGGTTGAGATCTGGAGACTGGCTCGGCCACTCCAGGACCTTGAAATGCTTCTTACGAAGCCACTCCTTCGTTGCCCAGGCGGTGTGTTTGAGATCATTGTCATGCTGAAAGACCCAGCCACGTTTCATCTTCAATGCCCTTGCTGATGGAAGGAGGTTTTCACTCAAAATCTCACGATACATGGCCCCATTCATTCTTTCCTTTACATGGATCAGTCGTCCTGGTCCCTTTGCAGAAAAACAGCCCCAAAGCATGATGTTTCCACCCCCATGCTTCACAGTAGGTATGGTGTTCTTTGGATGCAACTCAGCATTCTTTGTCCTCCAAACACGACGAGTTGAGTTTTTACCAAAAAGTTATATTTTGGTTTCATCTGACCATATGACATTCTCCCAATCTTCTTCTGGATCATCCAAAGGCTCTCTAGCAAACTACAGACGGGCCTGGACATGTACTGGCTTAAGCAGGTGGACACGTCTGGCACTGCAGGATTTGAGTCCCTGGCGGCGTAGTGTGTTACTGATGGTAGGCTTTGTTACTTTGGTCCCAGCTCTCTGCAGGTCATTCACTAGGTCCCCCCGTGTGGTTCTGGGATTTTTGCTCACCGTTCTTGTGATCATTTTGACCCCACGGGGTGAAATCTTGTTTGGAGCCCCAAATCGAGGGAGATTATCAGTGGTCTTGTATGTCTTCCTTTTCTTAATAATTGCTCCCACAGTTGATTTCTTCAAACCAAGCTGCTTACCTATTGCAGATTCAGTCTTCCCAGCCTGGTGCAGGTCTACAATTTTGTTTCTGGTGTCCTTTGACAGCTCTTTAGTCTTGGACATAGTGGAGTTTGGAGTGTGACTGTTTGAGGTTGTGGACAGGTGTCTTTTATACTGATAACAAGTTCAAACAGGTGCCATTAATACAGGTAACGAGTGGAGGACAGAGGAGCCTCTTAAAGAAGAAGTTACAGGTCTGTGAGAGCCAGATATCTTGCTTGTTTTGTAGGTGACCAAATACTTATTTTCCAACATAATTTGCAAATAAATTCATTCAAGATCCTACAATGTGATTTTCTGGATTTTTCTAACCTAATTTTGTCTGTCATAGTTGAAGTGTACCTATGATGAAAATTACAGGCCTCTCTCATATTTTTAAGTGGGAGAACTTGCACAATTGGTGGCTGACTAAATACTTTTTTGCCCCACTGTATGTTGCGTAGAAATCCGAAGAGGGTGGCCAGCACAGATAGGTGGGATGGGCTGAGGGTTGGGATGTGGAATTGGAGACAAGTGGGAGTGGAGTTGCTTGGCAGGAGATAGAATGATGGTCAAAAATAAAGTATAAAACATAATAAAAAGTTTGAAGGACACTGATGGACAGTGTTTTTACAGCTAATGCTGGTTTGCCTGAGGCTGATGCTGATGTTTGTACACATGCATATACACACACTCTCATTCAAATACACTCATACACAGACACACACATATGTAAATAGTGCCAGACATGCACTCAAATATACACAGTTGTCCTTGTTGTTTTGATTTTAGTTGTCATTGATGTCCTTTGTTTTGTTTTTTGCATTGTTTTCTGTTTACATTTTGTCTTTCTTTTTTCTCATGAGCTCATTTTCTTGTTTGTTGGTGCATAGGGGGTGTTCTTGGGGGTGGTGGATGGAATTAATTAGATTTTTTGTTAGATTTTTCTTGGGAGGGGGGGACTGTGGGATGGGTCTGGTTGAGGGACAGCTGTGGTGAACTGTGGGAGGATCTTGGAGGGTTTGTGTCCCTGTTTTTGAATGGGAGTCTGTTGGGTGATTGGTGTGATGTACCGTCATTTCCGGACTATATTCCCTCTTTCACAAGATTCATGCCGCCAAAAAACTGAGCACCGTCACATAATGTGACGTAAATCGAGCGCGCTCAAACTTCCCATCATTCTGATTACGGTAGTCATTTTGTCACCCTCATCATGGCAAAGACATGGAGAAATGCATATGATGCAGCTTTCAAGTTGAAGGCAATCGATCTGGCTGTTGGAATAGGAAATAGAGCTGCTGCACGGGAGCTTGGCCTTAATGAGTCGATGATAAGACGTTGGAAAGCAGCGTGAGGAACTGACTCAGTGCAAAAAGACAACAACAGCTTTCAGAGGGAAGAAAAGCAGATGGCCCAAAGTATTTGCAGCCACTCGACATCAGTGTAAATCGTGCATTTAAGGTGGCGCTCCTTGTTCAGTGGGAGGCTTGGATGACAAGTGGGGAGAAATCCTTCACTAAAACGGGCCGCAGGCGAAGAGCATCTTATGGTCAATTCTGCTAGTGGGTTTTGTTATAAGCCGTGTTTTGTTTAAAGGCTGTGTAAAGTTAATTTGTTTCAATGTACCGGTAGGCACCTGCTGCTTATAGACATGTGCGGCTTATAGACATGTGCGGCTTATTTATGTACAAAATACATATTTTTTAATAATTCAGTGGGTGCGGTTTATATTCAGGTGCGCTTAATAGTCCAGCAATTACGGTAGTTGTTGAGCGGCTTCACTGCAAGTATATTGTATGTTTTGGATTTTCAATAAAATAAAATAAACTCTTCTCTTCCATTTCAGGGCTATTCTTTCGTTGCTCCCTCCATTCTGTTCAACAAGAACGTGGTGATGGGGGACTTCATGGAGGGCCAGATGGGAGCAGAGCGACCGGGATCATCCACTGTCCGTCGCAGTGCTATGTTAGAGGTATGGATCTAGTCCTGACATGGCTGTAGGAAAGCCAGTGCTATGTTAGCGGCATGGATCTAGTCCTCACATGGCTGTAGGAAAGCCAGTGCTATGTTAGAGGTATGGAACTAGTCCTGACCGGGCTGTAGAAAGCCAGTGCTATGTTAGCGGTATGGATCTAGTCCTCACATGGCTGTAGGAAAGCCAGTGCTATGTTAGCGGTATGGATCTAGTCCTCACATGGCTGTAGGAAAGCCAGTGCTATGTTAGCGGTATGGATCTAGTCCTCACATGGCTGTAGGAAAGCCAGTGCTATGTTAGCGGCATGGATCTAGTCCTCACATGGCTGTAGGAAAGCCAGTGCTATGTTAGAGGTATGGAACTAGTCCTGACCGGGCTGTAGAAAGCCAGTGCTATGTTAGCGGTATGGATCTAGTCCTCACATGGCTGTAGGAAAGCCAGTGCTATGTTAGCGGTATGGATCTAGTCCTCACATGGCTGTAGAAAAGCCAGTGCTATGTTAGCGGTATGGATCTAGTCCTGACCGGGCTGTAGGAAGCCAGTGCTATGTTAGAGGTATGGAACTAGTCCTCACATGGCTGTAGGAAAGCTAGTGCTATGTTAGCGGTATGGAACTAGTCCTCACATGGCTGTAGGAAAGCTAGTGCTATGTTAGCGGTATGGAACTAGTCCTCACATGGCTGTAGGAAAGCTAGTGCTATGTTAGCGGTATGGAACTAGTCCTCACATGGCTGTAGGAACGCCAGTGTTATGTTAGCGGTATGGAACTAGTCCTCACATGGCTGTAGGAAAGCTAGTGCTATGTTAGCGGTATGGATCTAGTCCTCACATGGCTGTAGGAAAGCCAGTGCTATGTTAGCGGTACGGATCTAGTCCTCACATGGCTGTAGGAAAGCTAGTGCTATGTTAGCGGTATGGATCTAGTCCTCACATGGCTGTAGGAAAGCCAGTGCTATGTTAGCGGTATGGAACTAGTCCTCACATGGCTGTAGGAAAGCTAGTGCTATGTTAGCGGTATGGATCTAGTCCTCACATGGCTGTAGGAAAGCCAGTGCTATGTTAGCGGTACGGATTTAGTCCTCACATGGCTGTAGGAAAGCTAGTGCTATGTTAGCGGTATGGAACTAGTCCTCACATGGCTGTAGGAACGCCAGTGTTATGTTAGCGGTATGGAACTAGTCCTGACCGGGCTGTAGGAAAGCCAGTGCTATGTTAGCGGTATGGATCTAGTCCTCACATGGCTGTAGGAAAGCCAGTGCTATGTTAGAGGTATGAAACTAGTCCTGACCAGGCTGTATGAATGTTGATAGGTGAATGTATTACGTCAGGTCTTGCTGGCCTGAGCTCAATCTGTGCTGCTTTAATAAATATCCATCCAGCCAGCAGTTTAAATATTTAATTTGGACACATTCTACAGTTTCCTGTGCAGTTGTATTTGACTTCCCTCTCTTGTCCTCTGCAGGACTCTACGTTCTTCCAGCTGTATGAGCTGTGCCTGCAGGGGGCGCCCCTGGGCGAGGGCAGCTTCTCTGTGTGCAGGAAGTGTCGACACCACCAGAGTGGCCATGAGTACGCCGTTAAGATCATCAGCCGCAGGTGAGTCAGCCGGGGTGTGGCGATGGCTGAGACTCTGTCACTCGCTAATGCAATCTGTCATTATTACACCACCATGATGAATTACACACTTCACGCTGCTGTGTTTTAATGGCTGTTCCATGGCATTTTGTTATTTTATTTTATTTTAAGGGGGTAGGGCGCTTTGCATTACCAACCACAGCATTTTTCAGACCAGTTAGTACATACTAGCAACACGCATAACCACCAAACCAGACAGGCAAATTCAGGGAAGCTAAGACAATCCAAGCCAAGGACAAATCATCTTAAATCTACAGTTTTATATAGAGCCATAGCTAAATGGAACTCTTTACCAATCCATACTTCTCAGGCAAAAAGTAAATCCACCTTCAAGAAAAAAACAAAAGCGCATCCATCTAATGTGACCATATGACTGGACAGGAAATAGAAAGCATCAACTGAATGTTAAATGTGTTTCCTGTCATGTATTTTAATTGTATGTATTGTCTATTTGTTGAATATTTGTGAAGTCTTGATTTGTGTTTGTAATGTCTTGTTAATTGGTGTTGGCCCCAGGAAAATTAGGTAGCAGTACGGTGTTAGCTAATGGTGATCCTTATAAAAGTACAACAAAATAAATGACCACAGCTGTTTCATAGGCTGTTTGGCGCACTGAGGTGCTTTGTGTTGTTGACCTTTAATGTGTGAATGCCTCTCTCTCTCTCTCTCTCTCTCGTGCTTGTTAGAATGGAAGTGAACACTCAGAGGGAGATTGCTGCCCTCAGGCAGTGTGAGGCTCACCCCAACATTGTCAAACTGCATGAGGTCTACACTGATCAGGTACAGAAGGATGATATTATGCACATGCACACACCTTCAAGTACTAACAACTACAGGCACGCACCTTCAAGCACTAAAAACTACATGCACCCACCTTCAAGCACTAACAACTGCAGGCACCCACCTTCAAGCACTAACAACTACAGGCACCCACCTTCAAGCACTAACAACTACAGGCACACACCTTCAAGCACTAACTACAGGCACACACCTTCAAGCACTAACAACTACAGGCACCCACCTTCAAGCACTAACAACTACAGGCACCCACCATCAAGCACTAACAACTACAGGCACACACCTTCAAGCACTAACAACTACAGGCACACACCTTCAAGCACTAACAACTACAGGCACACACCTTCAAGCACTAACAACTACAGGCACCCACCTTCAAGCACTAACAACTACAGGCACCCACCTTCAAGCACTAACAACTACAGGCACCCACCTTCAAGCACTAACAACTACAGGCACACACCTTCAAGCACTAACAACTACAGGCACACACCTTCAAGCACTAACAACTACAGGCACCCACCTTCGAGCACTAACTACAGGCATTTTCTTTCTCTTCTCCTTGGCTGTGTTTACTTACAAGGTTTCAGGTCTTGAATCACAATAATGTTTGATATTTGGGGTATTTATTGGGGAACTTCATCAATCATGCAGCAAGAATATTTTCTCATCATACAACCTTATTATTTTCTCTCTCGCCACCCCCTCTTTTCCATCCTCCCTTCCCCCACCTCCTTCCCTTTCCCCATCCTCCCTCCTTCTCTCTCCCTCCTCTCTCTCAGTTCCATACGTACCTGGTGATGGAGCTGCTGCGTGGGGGGGAGCTGCTGGAGAGGATCAAGAAGAAGAAGCTGTTTGGGGAATCAGAGGCCAGTCAGCTGCTCAGGAGCCTTGTGTCAGCTGTTGGCTTCATGCACGAGGCTGGAGTGGTGCATAGAGACCTCAAACCAGAGGTGGGCCAACAGACAGACACAGACAGCGAGAGAGAGGGAGTCTAAATATATTCTATAGAAATGTATGGCCCGAAATAAGTCATTGAGTTTGCTGCAATTAGTACTCTGTACCAACCAAAGCCTGTAGCCAGTGAGTATGATGAGATCAAAGTCTTTAGCAATGCTGTAAAAACCACTAAGCATGGCCAATCAGGTTTATGATTTTATTTTGTTTGTTCAGGCTCAAATAAATTGACATTTGGTTGCTCCTTACATCAGCCAATGACTGTAACCTTCTGTTGACTGTGTTGTTCCTGCAAGGCCCACTCACTTCTTTCTCACTCACTCGCTCTCTCTCTTTCTCTTTCCTTTTCTCTTTTTCAGAATGTGCTGTTTGCAGACGAGGGGGAGGACTCGGTGCTGAAGGTGATAGATTTTGGTTTTGCCCGGCTGTGCCCTGCGGGCAGCGCCCCCCTGCAGACTCCCTGCTTCACACTGCAGTACGCTGCTCCTGAGCTCTTCCACAGCACCGGTTACGACCAGGCCTGCGACCTCTGGAGCCTTGGGGTCATCCTGGTACTTACTCTCCCAACCTGACTCTGTAATGTGTCATTAGTAAAACCAATTATCGTTACGTTATTAATGACTGTGTGTGTCCGTCCGTCCGGCAGTACACCATGCTGTCAGGACAGGTGCCCTTCCAGAGTAAGCAGCAGCAGCGAGCGGGGATGACCTCATCTTATGCTGCTGACATCATGCATAAAATTAAAGAGGGAGACTTCTCGTTGGCTGGAGAAGCCTGGAAGGGTGTGTCAGGGGAGGCTAAAGAGCTTGTGAAAGGTATGTTCTGCATCCCTTACATTATCCTTATTCACTCATTGACATGATCCAAATCACATTTTATTTGTCACATGTGCCGAATACAACAGGTGTAGGTAGAGCTTACAGTGAAATGCTTACTTACAAGCCCTTAACCCACAATGCTTTTTTTTTTTTTTTTTAAGTGTTAAGTAACAACTAGAAAATAAAAAGTAACAAAAAATTAAACAACAGCAGTCAAATAACAATAGCAAGGCTATATACAGGGATGTGCGGGGGCACCGATTAGTTGAGTTAATTGAGGTAATATGTACATGTAGGTAGAGTTAAAGTAAATATGCAAAGATAATAAACAGAGAGTAGCAGCAGCGTAAAAGAGGGGTCTGGGTAGCCCTTTGATTAGCTGTCTTATGACTGTGGGGTAGAATCTGTTAAGAAGCCTTTAGGACTTTGCGCTCTGGTACCGCTTGCTGTGCGGTAGCAGAGATAACAGACTAGGGTGGCTGGAGTCTTTGACCATTTTTAGGGCTTTCCTCTAACACCGCCTGGTATAGAGGTCCTGGATGGCAGGAAGCTTGGCCCCAGTGATGTACTGGGCCGTACGCACTACCTGTAGTGCCTTGCGGTCGGAGGCCAAGCAGTTGCCATGCCAGGCAGTGATGCAACCAATCAGGATGCTCTCGATAGTGCAGCTGTAGAACCTTTTGAGGATCTGAGGACCAATGCTAAAACTTTTCAGTCTCCTGAGGGGGAATAGGTTTTGTCGTGCCCTCTTCACGACTGTCTTAGTGTGTTTGCACCATGTTAGTTTGTTGGTGATGTGGACACCAAGGAACTTGAAGCTCTCCACCCTGCTCCACTCTAGCCCCGTCAATGAGAATGGGGGGCGTGCTCGGTCCTCCTTTTCCTGTAGTCGACAATCATCAATCAATCACGATGCAATTATTCCTTCTCCATTCACTCAATCTTTTAAACATTTACCCCACCTTTATCTGTCCCTGCCCTCACTCACGTTCGTTCCTCTTTTCTGTCATGCTTTCTCTGCCCCTCCCTGCTTCTTCCTTTCCTCTCTCTCTTTCTTCTAAACTAACCCCCCAACCTTTCATATTTTTCATTTTTGCTTTCCCTCCCTACTTCCTTCCCTCCCTAACTCTTCTAAACCTCCCTCCTTCCCTCCCTAACTCTTCTAAACCTTCTTTCTTCCTGTTTGTGTTCAGGGCTTCTGACGGTGGATCCAGAGAGGCGTCTCAAGCTGTCTGCTCTGAGAGAGAACAGCTGGCTGCAGGGCGGGGCTATCCTATCCTCCACCCCCCTCTGCACCCCAGATGTGCTAGAGTCCAGCGGCCCCATCGTCCGCTCCTATGTCAACGCCACCTACAAGGTAATGGAATTCCAGTGGGAAGAAAGTATACATTTTCTATAACCAGTAGATTACATTCCTTCTGCTCTTTTATTTATATATATTTTTTGAATCTCCCAATCAAATCAAAGTTTATTTGCCATGTGCAGAGTATAGCGTATTGTACGCATTACAATTAAATGCTTACTCACTCGCCAGCTCTCCTCTTCAACAGTGCAACATCTATAAAAAAAGTATTCAGTCAAAAATTAAGTTAAATGTTGGAGTAAAACAAATAGAGAACACAATATAAAAAAGCACTATAGGAATATAATAAAGGGTATGCGCAATATAATGACAATAGAGAAATAACCACAATAGAGAAATATAATGGAGGTGTATATGCGTTGTAATAGAATAGGTAGGTTATATTTAAGCAGTTAGGCCAGAGGTGTGGTATATGGCCAATATACCACTGCTAAGGGCTGTTCTTCAGCACGGCGGAGTGCCTGGACACAGCCCTGAGCCGTGGTATATTAGCCATATACCAAAAACCCCAGAGGTGCCTTATTGATATTATAAACTGGTTACCAATGTAATTAGAGCAGTAAAAATAAATGTTTTGTTGTATCCGTGGTAAACGGTCTGATAAACCACGGCTGTCAGCCAATCATCATCCAGAGCTCAATTCACCCAATTTATAATATTGTATGTACTATTGTATGTACATCCTCTCTCCATTAGGCTTTCAACAAGGGGAAGAGGGAGGGCTTCTTTCTGAAGAGTGTTGACAACGCCCCCCTTGCAAAGCGACGCAAGCTCAAGATGACAAGTACAGGTGTGGAGACTCGACGGAGCTCCTCTTGCTCATCCTCTTCTTCCTCTTCCTCAGCTGCCTCTGCCGCTGCAACAAACTCAAAAACACAGCCACCACACCAAACTCTGCCCCCGAAGCTAGAAAAGCACTAGATGGGGAGGAGTGGGAGGAATAAAGTTAGAAGAAGGAAGCACATTAATTCAGATATGACAGATTGGGATACTGTCTCTGAAAGACCAGAGATGACTTGATTCGAATTCCAAAGTCATCTAGAATCTCCAAATTCTAAGTCTAAGAGCTTATTTATGAACCAACTAAGAGACTAGTTAAATATTTAAGGATTCACCTCCCTGTTTTCTAGAAAGACGATGCTTTTTGCATTGTCGTAATGATGCAATGACTTTATCTATATGTGTTTATACCATTTGCAGTAAACTGCAGTAGCTTGTACCATCTCATTAAATTTTCTCAAGAAATTAACTAACATGTAATTTCTTGAATGGAAATAAGCTTTAGACCAGTGTTTTCATAACTCTGGTCTAGAGGATAAATATCAGTATGGTAGGTTATGGAAGACTATTGGCTTTAAGGTCATACTAAGGAAGTTTCAGTCACCTTGCCAGGGTGATGATGATGAGCATGCAGTTATCCTGATGTTAACATGTTCTCAGTACCAGAGAGAGGGAGGGAGGCAGGGTGGAGGAAGGCAGGCGGGAGGGAGGGAGGCAGGGTGGAGGAAGGCAGGTGGGAGGGAGGGAGGCAGGGTGGAGGGGGGAGGGAGACGTAAAGGGAAATGAGGAGCCATAATGAGCACAAGCCATATATACATAGGGAGGTCATGACCTCTACACCGGAGCACTTGTAGATACATACACAGCACTCATCGCATGACAAACCGAGGCAGTGATTAGGAGTCTGTTGGAAGTCTCTCACTGTATCTAATGGTGTGGTTGAGATTGAGAAATAATGGTGCTACTGTACTATATAAAAGAAAATCTATTATTATTACTGCGGACAGCTGTTCAAGTGAACTTTGACCCTGTGTGATGATCCCAGTCCATGGGACACAGTCTTTGTGACCCAGATGTCCCATACTGCCAATTTACAGGAACCTTAGTATCATTCCCTTTGGCTTAAGATGTCAGTGTTCTATTGACATCGGTCTCGCTGTGTATACTTAACTGGTTCACTGAAGTTCACCTGCAAGTCAAATAACAGCATCCATTGTCCTGTGAATATGTGTGCTTCATTAATTAATAAGCATCATGATTCTGACTAAATAAGATAAAACGGGGAAATAAACACTGGGTTATGATAAACATTCTGATTTGATTTTATATTCTCATAAACAGATGACAGTGCCCTCCAGCTCATGGTGTTGAGTTCTTATGAGCAGAGCAATTTTTCGCTACATTTCTCAAAGGGACAAATCAAAATATGAATTATTTTGTACTGTGAGTAAGAATTGTCACCCTGACTTAAAGAATTTTGTGTTTTTTTTAAGACATTTCGGTATTTTATCATTGAATGTCAGTTACACTGATCATTTACCAATCACTTTTTTACCCAGATATATTGACTGTTGATTAGATTTGTACCTGGATATCGCACAAATGTAGTCATTTAATCAGTGATACACATTTCAGCTTTAAACATAATGCTTATTTGAGTATTTATTACATTTTATGGGTTATGATGTGTTTTTCTGATGCTGTGGTAATGGTTTTCAGACTGATTTACCTTTGGTGGGTTTGAGTGTATGTGCTGTATGCATGTTGATTGGTTTGCGCAGCGTGACTGGTTCTGGGTATTATATGTGCTCTTTTCCTTAGTCTCCAGGTAAACCATTATTGCAAGTTAATGTAGTAAATATATATATTTTTCGTTATTTCTTATAAACATTATTTTGTGTCGGGAACTGTGCTTATGTTCTATTCTATTGTTTGTATTTTCATTTGGCTGTTGATGTCGTATGTTGTCTTTTTAATGTTATGAATTTGAGATACTATTTTTAATGAGCTACTGCCCGTGCCATGTATTGTTGTCCTTTTTGGCAAAAAATATCAAATGTTCTTCAAAGCATATCATGATATTGAGATACACTATGTCACAATAACTTGTAATGCTTTGTCTTGTGTCGAACACTTAAATGTGGAGAAAAATAAATGATTTTACTCAATATTTATTCATTTTCTTCAGTTCTTAGTCTCTTACATAAATTTGCCGTGAGTCTTTTTGCTCAGGAGATAATGATTGATGTATATTTTTAATTCAACTTTGTCTTGCATTTTAAGCTTCCAGGAAATATTTGTTACATGAGGTACATTATTGGTTGTGACAGTTGACAGAAATGGACTTTAGTGTTAATGTAACCAGCAGGGGGCAGTAGGGTGCTTACCAGTAGCAGGCCAACAGGCACAATGAGCCATTGAAAACCAATAGACAACATGGCTATAATGTGATTATCATTTTGCCATTAATCAAAACTTTACTTGAGTGGATCATTTCAATGGGAAATTGTGATATATTGAACGTGACACAGATGGATATGGATGAAACTGTAAATCATGACCATTCCAATAATTACAGTACAATCTGCAGTCTTGGAAATGACCCAAGGCATGAGCCTGCCTTTGGTAAGAGCACGCGAACACACACACACTGGGATGGATTAAATGTATACTTGAGCAGATACAGCCAGCCCTTTAACACAGACCCATGCAAACTGCTTTGGCAGACCTCAGAGCCCTGCAAACACCACATATAGACTTTGTCTTACATTCATCCACCAAGCTTTTAAATAATTAAAACAGTAGAGAAGCTCTACTCATGTCAATGCATCAAGGTTGATTTCATGGCAGACCTACCACTCTATTCTCTGCCATCAAAATTGTATTATTTATTTCTAAAAACTGCTTTCATTATTAAGTACCGGTACCTAAACATGACTTCTGTTCACCATATAACCCGAGGAAGAAACATTCCATCACCAGCATGTTCTATACTGAACCCAAACAGTTCCAGTGCTATCAGGTAGAAAAAGCAAAACCAGCAATCATGTGACTGGAGGCCAAGAGGGTGTTCGCATGCAAGGTCACTGGTGGTGAGTTCTCATTTGTAAGCCGGAGCACTAGAGTCACATTGACGGATGTGTTGCTGGCGCAGGGGAAAACATGGAAGGAATATGCGTAAGCAAGGCTAACATACAGTGCCTATCGAAAGTCTACACCCCTCTTGGATTTCTTCACATTCTATTGTTACAAAGTGGGATTGAATTGTCATTTTTTTATCAACGATCTCCACAAATTCTAACATTTTTTAAAGATTCATGAAATATAAAACACTAATATACCTTGATTAGATAATTATTCACCCCCCTGAGTCAATACATGTTATAAACACCTTTTGTAGTGATTACAGCTGTGAGTCTTATTCAGGAAAGATCCTTGGGGAAAACCTACTTCAGTTTACTTTACACCAGTAACCAGGAGAGGAATTTACCTTTCAGCAGGACAATAACCTACAACACAAAGCCAAATCTACACTGGAGTTGCTTACCAAGATGACAGTAAATGTTCCTGAGTGGGCAAGTTACAGTTTTGACTTAAATCTTCTTGAAAATCTGTGGCAAGACTTGAAATTGGCTGTTCAGCAATGATCAACAACCAACTTGACAGAGCTTGAAAAGAATAATGGGCAAATATTGCACAATCCAGATGTGCAAAGCTCTTAGAGACTTACCCAGAAAGACTCACAGCTATAATTTCTGCCAAACATGTATTGACTCTGGTGTGAATGCTTATGTAATTGAGATATTTCTGTATTTAATTTTCAATAAATGTGCTGAAATTCCTAAAAACATGTTTTCACTTTGTCATTATGGGGTATTGTGTTAGATGGGCGAGAAAAATATATTTAATACGTTTTGAGTTGAGGCTGTAACAAAATGTGGAATAAATCAAAGGCTATGAATACTGAATACATATGCATGTTTTGGAATATTTTTATTGTGTATATTTGTATTCTTTTCACTCTGTAATTTAGGTCATTATTGTAGAGTCACTACAATGTTGTTGATCCATCCTCAGTTTTTTTTCCATCACAGCCATTGAATTCTGTAGCTGTTTTAAAATCACTAATGGCCTCATGGTAACATCCCTGAGCATTTTCCTTCCTTCCTGTCCTGCAGCTCATTTCAGAAGGACAACTGCATCTATGATGTGTCTGGGTGGTTTAATGCATCATTTACAGCATATTATTAACTTTGCCATGCTTAAATATATATTCAGTGTCTGATTGGTTATTGTTACCCATCTACCAATCACTGCCCGTCTTTGTGAGGCTCCCAGGTCTTGTAGTTGAATCTGCGTTTGAAATTCAGTACTTGACCGAGGGACCTTACAGATGTTGTATGGGGACAGAGGAAGAAGTTGTCATTGAAAAATAATGTCAACCCCTATTATTTCACACAGAGTGAGTTCATATAACTTCTAATGTGATTTGTTAAGATACATTTTACATCTGAACTAATTTAGGCTTGTCTAAACAAAGGGGGATAATACTTTCGCAAATAACGATAATTTAGTTATTCTAAAAATGTCATTTTCACTTTGATATTATGGAGTATTTTGTGTAGATCAATGTCAAAACATTACAATTAAATCTATTTCAATCCCACTTTGTAAGGCAACAAAATGTGAAAGAAGTTCAAGTGGGTGTAGAATTTCTATAGGCACTGTATAAGCTAAATCCACATATAGGCTATTTCTCCATCATGTGTGTGTGTGTGTGTGTGTGTGTGTGTGTGTGTGTGTGTGTGTGTGTGTGTGTGTGTGTGTGTGTGTGTGTGTGTGTGTGTGTGTGTGTGTGTGTGTGTGTGTGTGTGTGTGTGTGTGTGTGTGTGTGTGTGTGTGCGTGCGTGCGTGCGCTTCCCCATACAACATGTGTGGGTGGCAGTGTTAGTGTCCTTATGCTTTGGGACATGTCTTGCTGAATACTGCAATAGCCATCTGTCATAAGGAGAAGAGGAGGTAAGAGTGATCCTCAGTGTCTGTCCTGTCCCCTTTTACCTCTCCCTGCCTCTCACTCAATGACATTTGCACAAGACACTTTAATATTGCAACAGTCAACATCTGTGAGTAGGTCTGAGACATCTGACTTAGAGAGTGTGTGAACAGTACACACACACACACCCAATCACAGTATACTCTCTCTCTCCTTTTCCTGTCATTGCGGTAAGCGTCCACTTTACCACTTGCAGTTAAATAGCTTGAAAAATAACAAAACTATCTTTCATTGTTTTATGTCAAGACTTTTTAAACATAAATACACATTTCATTTGAATAGCTCGGCTGTTGAGAGCCTTGGGTTATCATGATCATTGATCAATATTGAATTGGATTATATTTAGGAACAGATTTAAATTTAGGGGATGATTGTCAAAATTGAATTGGATTATATTTAATGACCTTAAGGACCGATTTATATTTAGGGAAGGTTGTCAAACTGTTTGTTTTGCTTTGGGGAGGGTTGTGTTGTTTTTTATTGGGCACATGGGAGGGAAGTGCGGTTTTTCCCTGGTTTACATTCGCTCTTTTGCGAATATTTCTTCCATCCTAGCCAAATTTCCTCATCTGCTTGCGGGCGTCTTCCTTATACCAAGGTGTTTTGGTATTTCCCTTATGCACGACGCTTTTCCGCACGCTAACTTTTACTATGCCACAGGTCAATATAGTCTACCAGTGTAACTGTATATCCTGCCCTGTATCCACCATTCATAGTGTCAATAGTGGTAGGTGGATCGTTTATCTGTATCTGCAATAGGCCAACTAGCAATCATACCACACATTAAAGTATTTAAAGCTGCATACATTTTCAATAATGAATCCACAAGAACAAATGGCAATAGCTGATAGGCAGCAAACCGGAGAGGCCAGGTGCATTATTGCGCATGAAAGAACAATGAAGACATGAAGCATGCAGCTCAAAAAGCCCTCCTATTGATCGGGACAATGTAAGTATCCTACCCAAGTCTAACTTACAACAACACCACAATGCAAGATATAATTGCATTATTGTTTTCAAGAGTGCAAAATTCTGCAGTGAAAATGTCATTTGAATAGCGGCTCAAAAGACCTGTGATTTGAAAGTTTCATTCCATTTGGATCAGTTGTGGGCCTCATCTCAACAATTTATAAGGTCTAGACAAGCACAGTGGCATACTGGCTGTATTTTTACTTCTGATACTGAATGCGCTGTCTGTTGCAAATCATGATTCTCCCAAGTCATCCTATAATAATATGGCCACATAGCTCCTGGCAGGCCCAGTTTTTCAGGAAAGCTTAATAAATTCTCTGCATCCTCCAGTCCGAGCGGCTATTATGTGATAACCATCTTATGGGTTGACATAAATACTTTCCCCAAAACCTTCTCAATTAAATGTTAACTGCAAAGTAGGCTTACCTGGCAGAAGTATATCATGAGGAAGTATATAAATTGTATCTACTATTTGTTATTTTTTAAAGTTTCCCATGAAATGAGCAGCAGCAGTACAGAACCATCACTATCCCTTATATTAGATGCACATTCCTCACTTGCTAGATGTGCAATTAAAGGGCAAGATGCGCAATTAAAGGGGAATTACACTCACAAGTCCACATGTGTTTGTTTTTTTCCAGACCTAAAGAAAAATTGTCTTATGTGATGTAAGCATTGATATGGACTCAGAGCTGGTACCTATATATGCAGGGAGTCAGGAAGCAGGTGCAGACGGTGAGTTTATTAATAAGAAACATTCAGATAAACAAAACAGGAATAGCGTACTGAACGTAAACAAAACCAATACTGCCTGAAGACTGAGGCTACTGAGGGCTAAATAAAGGGGAACTAATCAAGGTAATGATGAAGTCCAGGTGTGCATAACGATGGGGAGCAGGTGTTCGAAATGATGGTTGCCAGATGTGCATAATATGGGTTGCCAGGACCGGTGGTTAGTAGACCGGCGACATTGAGCGAGAGGGGGAACCAGAGTAGGCGTGACAGTACCCTCCCCTCCCATCTCCGATGCTCGGCTCCAGACACAGGATGGCCCCAAGGGCGACGAGCGGGCCGGCGGAGATGGAAATCGCAGATAATGTTGGGGTTCAGGATATCTGCCTCCGGAACCCAACAGCGCTCCTCTGGGACATACCATTCCCAGTCCACCAGGCACTGAAGCCTACCCCCACAACGTTGGGAGTCCAGTAGGGACCTGATGGCATAGGCAGCGGGGACCACGAACTACCGGCCTGGGGAGGGAAACATGAAAAGAGGGTGAGATCCGGCAGTTGGTAAGTTACCTCATTAACCCTACATTAACCCTACAGAGGACATTGAAGGGCCCCACAAACCGGGGGCTCAGCTTCCGGCAGGGCTGGCAGAGCCCTGGTCCTCAATTCACATCGTGGGTCTAGAAAGCCTTTATGGAGAAGCTGGGGGCCACGGTCAGCCTCACATCCGGATACCGGCCTCAGTCAACAGGCTGGAGAGCCAGATGCGATCACAAGGATGGAACGCGGGAGCCTCACTGCGGTGGTGGTCCGCCTGAGCCTCACGTGTGCATCGCTCCACACTTTCTCTGCACATTGGAACCACTCTGACCACTGCAGGGGCCTTGGTCTGGCTCAGAGTCCACAGAGCCAGGGCCGGCTGATATCTAAGAACGCACTGGAATGGAGTCAGCACGGTGGAGGAGTGACGAAGTGAGTTCTGGGCGTATTCTGCCCAGGGAAGGAACCGGGCCCACTCCCCCTGCTGGTCCTGGCAGTGACTCCTTAGGAACCTCCCCAGCTCCTGGTTGGTCCTCTTCACCTGCCTGTTGGACTGAGGCCGGTATCCGGATGTGAGGCTGGCCGTGGCCCCTAGCTTCTCCATAAAGGCTTTCCAGACCCGCGATGTGAATTGAGGACCATGGTCAGAAACGATGTCCTCCGGAAGGCCGTAGTGCCTGAAGACCTGCTGGAATAGTGCCTCAGAGACCTAGAAAGCGATAGATAGACCGGAGAGAGTGGATAAAACGGCAGGATTTAGAGAATCTGTCAACAACGACCATAATAGTGGTTAAACAATCAGAAAGGGTGAGATCAGTTACAAAGTCTTTGGACAGATGTGACCAAGGCCGCTGAAGCATAGGAAGGGGAAGTAGTTTTCCTGCTGGAACGTGACGGGGAAATTCGGATTGGATACCAACGGTGCATGAGTTAACATAGTGAGCGACGTCCTGCACCAAGGTGGGCCAACAGTATTTACCGTTGAGAGATTGGATGATGCAGGTGATACCTGGGTGTCCAGCGGTGATGGATGTGTGCGCCCAGGTCAACAGCTGATCTCTCACCCCTGTGGGGACATGGATGCTCTCTGGGGGGCAGGTAGAAGGAGCGGGTTCCCTCTCCAGTCTGAGATTCAGTGTCTTAGACCGCTGTGCCACTTAGGTAATGATGAAGTCCAGGTGTGCATAACTATGGGGAGCAGTTGTATGTAATGATGGTTGCCAGATGTGCATATTGTGGGTTGCCAGTACTGGTGATGAGTAGACCGGTGACGTCGAGTCCCGGAGAGAGGGAACGGGAGTAGGCGTGACAAGAGCATCCAATTTTGTTGTTTCTCGAAGAACAATTGTAAAAATAAAAAACAATCCTATACTTTGGGAAAACATAAAACAGACTTTGGGAGAAAAAAAGTCACAGATTTTATAGGGCCCCCCTTAGAGTTGTTTATTAACCATTATTTTACCAGGTATATTGACAGAAAACAGTGCACTACATTCTTTTGTACACTAGGGAGGGATGTATTTTCTGTTTGTTAAGATTGACATAGTATTTTTATTGTGGTGTTGAAAACGCAAACCATGACACTGAAGTGCCCGAAGTTGGTATGATTTTTTTATTGGTTGTGTGGTTCATTGGGACCAGTGGAAATTTTAGCATGTAAATCTTGGTGGGGCAAATATTTTTAATGTGGGATGCATATGCAAGAAAGCCAATACACAACACAACACTAAACAATACATTAATTGCACTATAACGGTGAGAAACGGTGCCC
This sequence comes from Oncorhynchus gorbuscha, assembly GCF_021184085.1. Lineage (NCBI taxonomy): Eukaryota > Metazoa > Chordata > Actinopteri > Salmoniformes > Salmonidae > Oncorhynchus > Oncorhynchus gorbuscha. The sequence continues at coordinate 25,720,420 of NC_060192.1, forward strand.
ACAAACTGTTAGGGCCTACATATAGCTGTCCCAATGTCACGACTCCCACCGAAGTCGCCTCCTCTCCTTGTTCGGGCGGCGCTTGGCGGTCGACGTCACCGGTCTTCTAGCCATCGTCGCTCCACCTTTCATTTTCCATTTGTTTTGTCTTGTTTTTCTGTACACCTGTTTTACATCCCCTCATCACTCTCCGTGTATATTATATTCTGTTCCCCCCGTGTCTGTGTGTGTAATTGTTCGTTACGTGTCATGTGTGACGCTTCATGCTGGTTTTTCGCTGGGTCTTGTTTGGAATCCGTGGTATTGTATGCTGTACATTATTTGTGTGACGAGTGTGCTATTCGCTTTTGCCTTTGGCGGGAGTGTCGTTACGCAGTTGCGTCCGACTGTTTTCCTTATGCCAAATAAAGTGTGCCTGTTCACTCATCTCTGCTCTCCTGCACCTGACTTCAGTTGACCAGTTGTGCACACTGTTGACACCCAACACCTTTACCACTACTACACCTGGCTATCAGTGGAGCCTTTTCTGGCCATGAAACAGTTCATTCAGCCTCATTTACTGCCTTTAAAAAAAACATAGCTGATATGGCTGACTTGCTTAAACAAATGTGGTTTCTACTGACAATTGAGAAGTAGAAACTATGGCATAAGAGGATGATAAGCAAATAAGAGGCAATCCGTAATTTAAATTAATAATAATAATAATAATATATGCCATTTAGCAGACGCTTTTATCCAAAGCGACTTACAGTCATGTGTGCATACATTCTAAGGCATTAACCTGTTACTCCTACCCTCTACTTTTTCGAAACATTCTGTTAAAAATCGCGCAACATTTCAGCGCCATGCTACTCATGCCAGGAATATAGTATTATAGTATGTGTGGATAGAAAACACTCAGGCGTTTATAAAACTGGTTAAATCACGGCTGTGACTATAACAGAACGTGCGTTTCATTGAAAAGCGCAGGAAAATCTGATCACTGAAAATGCAAAAATATATCCATGCGCCACTAGAACCCATTGTTGAATGTGAACCACATTAAATGGGGCCGAAGTTGCAATACATACAGCTTCCACACAATGTCAACAGTCTTGTCATTTGCCTACGATTTGTTTCTTGGTCAAACGGGCACAAGGTAGCACCTTTCTCCCGGTCTCCGACCGGATATTTTGGTTGAGATTTACCCGGACATTATTTCCAAACGTACAGCTATAGAATATACATCGCCTCGTGATCAATTTGATCGCTTATTAACGTTTACTAATACCTAAAGTTGCATTACAAAAGTATTTCGAAGTGTTTTGTGAAAGTTTATTGTTGACTTTTTTAATTTAAAAAAATGACGTTACGTTATAAAACGCTATTTTTTTCCTTGATCACAGTCTTCATAGATCGATATCTAGGCTATATATGGACCGATTTAATCGAGAAAAAAATGACCCAATAGTGATGTTTATGGGACATCTAGGAGTGCCAACAAAGAAGATGGTCAAAGGTAATGAATGTTTTATATTTTATTTGTGCGTTTTGTGTAGCGCCGACTATGCTAATTATTTTGTTTACGTCCCCTGCGGGTCTTTTGGGGTGTTACATGCTATCAGATAATAGCTTCTCATGCTTTTTAAAAATCTGACTTGTTGCCTGGATTCACAACGAGTGTAGCTTTAATTCAGTACCCTGCATGTGTATTTTAATGAACGTTTGAGTTTTAACGAGTGCTATTAGCATTTAGCGTAGCGCATTTGCATTTCCAGATGTCTAGATGGGACGCCTGCGTGTCGGGTAGGAGCAAGAGGTTAATGAGCGAGCTAGGACGGACGTAGTCAATATAACTATTTGTTCTGCACTTTTGAAATGTACAGCGACAGAATTCCGAACACGGGCCGTTCTTAAAGTTTTATCCTAGTACACCAAATCAGAACCATAGGATAAATAAAGGGGGCGTATAAGCAGACAATGAAAGCTCTTACAATATTTGATGATTAAGGATTGGTTTCCAGAGAGACATTAGAGATTGTAACGTTCTCTGTTTCACGGAAACATGGCTCACTCAGGATACATTATCAGAGTCGGTACAGCCACCTGGTTTCTTCACGCATCGCGCCGACAGAAACAAACATCTCTCTGGTAAGAAGAAGGGTGGGGTGTATGCCTTATGATTAACGAGTCATGGTGTGATCATAACAACATTCAGGAACTCAAGTCCTTTTGTTCACCTGACGTAGAATTCCTTACAATCAAATGCCGACCACATTATCTACCAAGAGAATTCTCTTTGATTATAATCACGGGCATGTATATCCCCCCCAAGCACACACCTCGATAGCCCTGAAAGAACTTCATTGGACTCTATGTAAACTGGAAACCACATATCCTGAGGCTGCATTTATTGTAGCTGGGGATCGAATGCGCAATCCGTGCTGGTAAAATTCTGGATCATTGTTACTCTAACTTCCGCAACGCATACAAAGCCCTACCTCGCCCTCCTTTCGGAAAATCTGACCACGACTACATTTTGTTGCTCCCAGCCTATAGACTGAAACTAAAACAGGAAACGCCCGGCAAAACTGCGCAAAACTGAAAGTGTGAACCACTGCCTTTAATCAGGGCAAGGCGACTGGAAACATGACCGAATACAAGGCAATCAAACAAGCTAAGCGTCAGTATAGAGACAAAGTAGAGTCGCAATTCAACGACTCAGACATGAGAGGTATGTGGCAGGGTCTACAGTCAATCACGGACTACAAAAAGAAAACCAGCCCCGTTACGGACCCCGATGTCTTGCTCCCAGACAAACTAAACAACTTCTTTGCTCGCTTTGAGGACAATACAGTGCCACCGACACAGCCCGCTACCAAAACCTGCGGGCTCTCCTTCACCGCAGCCAAAGTGAGTAAAACATTTAAACCTGTTAACCCTCGCAAGGCTGCCGGCCCAGACGGCATCCCTAGCCACGTCCTCAGAGCATGCGCAGACCAGTGTTTACGGACATATTTACGGACATATTCAATCAATCCCTATCCCAGTCTGCTGTTCCCACATGCTTCAAGAGTGCCACCATTGTTCCTGTTTCCAAGAAAGCTAAGGTAACTGAGCCAAACGACTATCGCCCCGCCCCGTAGCACTCACTTCTGTCATCATGAAGTGCTTTGAGAGACTAGTTAAGGATCATATCACCACCACCCTACCTGACAACCTAGACCCACTCCAATTTGCTTACCGCCCCAATAGGTCCACACGTAATCGCAATCACACTGCCCTAACCCATCTGGACATCTTACCTATATAAGAATGCTGTTCATCGACTACAGCTCAGCATTTAACACCATAGTACACTCCAAACTCACCATTAAGTTCGAGACCCTGGCCCTGTGCAACTGGGTACTGGACTTTCTCATGGGACACCCCCAGGTAGTGAGGGTAGGAAACAACATCTCCACCCCGCTGATCCTCAACACTGGGGCCCCACAAGGGTGCGTTCTCAGCCCCCTCCTTTACTCCCTGTTCACCCATGACTGCGTGGCCATGCACGCCTCCAACTCAATAAATCAAGTTTGCAGACGACACTACACTGGTAGGCTTGATTACCAAAAACGAGGAGATGGCCTACAGGGAGGAAGTGAGAACCCTAAAACAGGTTATAGGCTACATGTGTACCACCAAGTCAGAACAGTAAGCGAAATTAAGAGGGGAAAATAGACCAAATGATTAGGGTGAGGCACATGGGCTACTACTAACACAACATACACTTAGTATTACTTTCTTAGCTATAGTATACATATATATATATTACATATATATACATATATTACATATTTTACATAATTTATGCAGCAGCATACAAGACATTTTTGGACTCATGTTGTTGTGCTGTGCTCACTTGAACAGGAATATGGTATGGTGGTCCTTCGTGGGCAAATCATCAAACTTGGTCATCAAAGTCTGACATTCTCTGGATTTATGGTGCTTTCAAGACAACTGGGAACTCAGAAAAAAACAAGGTTGATTCATGATGACTTCAGTGATCCAATCAAAGCTACTGTAGATATAACTTGATTTGATGTCATTTTATCTGTGGCCAACAGTCTTGAGGCTTCTTGGATGGGCACTTCTAATGTAACTCTATGGCAGCACCCAAGGTTACAACCTTTATTCTACAAGACAAACTTGCACATGTTTAATAACACAGAATTATCCATTTGAGGAAAAATAAAAACATAACATATTTATGCTCTTTAAGTTACATGAGAACCAGTGTCTAAACACAGGCCTCCTCACAACATATAGGACAGACATCCCTCTAAGTCCTGGACAACACCCTGTCGTTCTCAACCAACATCAAGGCGGTGGCCCGTTCCTGTAGGTTCATGCTCTACAACATCCGCAGAGTACGACCCTGCCTCACACAGGAAGCGGCGCAGGTCCTAATCCAGGCACTTGTCATCTCCCGTCTGGATTACTGCAACTCGCTGTTGGCTGGGCTCCCTGCCTGTGCCATTAAACCCCTTCAACTCATCCAGAACGCCGCAGCCCGTCTGGTGTTCAACCTTCCCAAGTTCTCTCACGTCACCCCGCTCCTCCGTTCTCTCCACTGGCTTCCAGTTGAAGCTCGCATCCGCTACAAGACCATGGTGCTTGCCTACGGAGCTGTGAGGGGAACGGCACCTCAGTACCTCCAGGCTCTGATCAGGCCCTACACCCAAACAAGGGCACTGGCCTGTTCATCCACCTCTGGCCTGCTCCCAATGGTGGAACAAACTCCCTCCCTACCACTGGAGAGGAAACCCCACCTCTTTAAGGAATACAGCTCCCGCACTATCAGCTGTTCCACTGGATCAAAACTGTTCGCTGCTCAGAAATCTGGCCCCCATACAATAATTATCCAATAATTCTACTACTAACTTTTTAATCATGATTTTAATACAGATCAGTATCTCAATGGAACAAACCACAAAAGTATAAACTTTTAATGGCCCCCCTTACACAGGCACGGATGGACACGATGAGACATTGAAATTGGGACATTATCATGCCAGGATAGCGGAAACAATTAACAAGTCAATAACACAGTAGAAAAAGGGGAGTCTATATACAATGTGCAAAAGGCATGAGGAGGTAGGCGAATAATTACAATTTTGCAGATTAACACTGGAGTGATAAATGATCAGATGGTCATGTTAATCACCACACTTCAGGAGACACCTGAAACCCCACCTCTTTAAGGAATACCTAGGATAGGATAAGTAATCCCTCTCACCCCCCTTTTAAGATTTAGATGCACTATTGTAAAGTGACTGTTCCACTGGATGTCATAAGGTGAATGCACCAATTTGTAAGTCGCTCTGGATAAGAGCGTCTGCTAAATGACTTAAATGTAAAAGTAAGGAATACACATCATAAACTTTGACTAAATATGTATGTTTTACATATGTATAGGAAGATACACTTCTTCTAAATGCAATCGCTGTGTTACATTTATTTTTAACGTTACAGGTTGCGTTCATTAGGCTATACTAGGAAACATATTTACCAATCGGCGCTCCAAATGTATCATTATGCCTCCTTTATCTTGGAGTCAGAAAATAAAATAAAAGTTATAATACCTTTGCACAAAAACCCAAAATTAACACATAAATATTCCCTTACCTTTGCTGTTCTTCCATCAAAAGACCTGGAAGGGATTATACTTACCAAAACAGCATTTAGTTTTCAAGTCTGCGTCTTTTTCATAGTTAACCTCCACACATTCTCATAGCCACATTTCGGTCGAAATGTAGGCAAAATTCAAGTGGATGCGCACCAAAACGTCGAAAATATATATTATATGTCGTAGTAAACTTGTCAAACTATGTTCATAATTAAGCTTTAACATGTTATAAAGGTGTACAGCAATTGTGAGGGACGCTCCCGCTCAGCGAAACACACACGTCTTTTAATCGATCCTGAAGAAAAGACTTCACCGGATGCACTATTGAAAGCTGTTCCACTGCATAATCGTACACTTTTTTTTTTGCATCATAAACTTTGACTGACTGAGACCTTTTCGGCACGCTCATTAGGCTATACGTCTCGTATCATTATGCCTCCTTTATCTTGGAGTCGACAGAAACCCAAAATTAACACATAAATATTCCCTTACCTTTGATTCTCAAAACAATGAGAAGCCCCATTGAAAGCAGGCTTAAACTTGTCAAACTATGTTCATGTTAACACAATTGTGAGGAACTGTTCCCAGAGCGGTAGCCTTTTTTTTTGGGAAGACCTGCGTTTAAGATGACGTCAAAGTTGGGCCAACTTTTTCCATGACAAGAGAGACTTTGGGAGAATGCATACCCTGAGACTTCTGCTTTACATAGAGACAAAATTTAAACGGTTTTAGAAGCTTTAGAGTGTTTTCTATTCTATAATATTTTTTTATATGCATATATTAGCAACTTTTGACAAAAATGTATCCTGTTTTATATGGGTACCCAATTCCTCCAGAAGGGGCAGTAAATGGAACTCGGGCCTCCCGCATGGCAGGCGAGAATTCTACCACTGAACCACTAATGCTATTGCAAAAATCTAAAATTCTCCGGATTTAAACTCCATTTACAAAGTAAAATCAAAACACGTCATTATCGGTAATTCCCAGAAGAATAATAGCCCAATTTTAATAGTACAAACGTTACTCCAGCTATGATTCTCAAATTCCAGCCATGATTCTCAAATTCCAAATTATTCATATTAGCAATCAAAGAATAAAATTGACACTAATGACTAGGAAACAGATATTGCGCCTTTTAATTAAAAGTAGATTATGTTTACTTATGCAACATCTTTCAATTACTTTACTACATCACATTAATCACACAATGATAATTAGTTTGATGGAAAACCTTAGGCTTTGTACAACATAAATTACATCGAGCATCCCTCGAATTCTCTTTAACTTTATGGAAAACAGTTTATTCAATAAATCCCGCAACTTCTCTCATACTGGGAAGAAAAATTATAACATGTTCAGACATTAAGGGCAGTTTAATTGAACATGTTTCACCCAGACGGAGATAATCCAATATGCGTTCTATAGTTACATCGTTAGGGTAAGAAGAACCAAAAGAAGAACCAAAAGTGGACACTCTAATCAGTTTCTAGAGCTCAATTTCCCAGATTTTGTAGATTATTTTAATAGTGCTTAAAAACTTCATCTTTATCAAATGATCCATTTAAGATATCTACTCAAAACCTACGTACGTCTACGAATGGGTGGTTTAAATTGTATCTAATCATTCTCCGCATTACTTTATACACACATACCATTTATCATCATTTCAAATAATTCACAGAATCCATATAAAACTTTAAAAATCATGGGTACTCACACAGAACTTTCAGGATCATCCACACAGGATTGTTCAGATTTTCACATAGAAACTGTTCTGACGTCCACACAGAACATCAAAAGGTTTGCCCACACAGAGTAAACCCTACCCTGCTCACACAGAACGGTCCGACTCACACAGAGTAACCCTACCCCGCTCACACAGAACGGTCCGACTCACACAGAGTAACCCAAAGCATACCTGGCTAGCACATTTAAAATAATTGGAATTCACCACATCTGAGGGTCACTTAGACAAATCACACAGACGCACAGAATGAGGTCCTTCTTCCAATAGGGCTTCACCAAGTGCCGTGTTTCACCTAGAACACACAGACCCCCTGGCCCATCACCCCGACAGACCTCACCAAATCCCCACTGTGATCAATTCAGTGTCAGGAGGGCTCTTGGTCACTGGCAACCGGACAGCGCAGAGTATTTTTTGAGTCCACAAAACCCCCAGATTACTCTCCTCTGACTCAGCCCTGCTTACGCCGCCAAGGTGCCTCCTTATAAAGGAATTCACGCTCAGAGTATACGTAACAGGCATAATTAAAGATCTCGACTTCAAATCCGTGTGTGGTTCGCTCACTTTTTTCTTTAAAAAAACTCAGTTCGAGATGTGGTATCCACTCGGCTCGCTTCCTCTTGGATCAAAGGTGGGTCCATCTGCTTCGTTCCCGAAGTGTGGTTCTCCCTGAGATCCCAAGTTTAGGGGATCCCTCGTGCACGATTTATTTACCTAGATCGTAGGAACGGTCACCGAGTGAAGATTCACATCCCATCCTCGTCGCCAAATGTTGTGGAAATTTCCTCTATTTACCAAATCATGGGAGCAAACCACACACGCATCAGAGTTAGTTATAAAAGTCCATCTTTAATTATATGAGCTCTATCACAATCCTGTGACTCTCAGATAAATTCAGTGTCTCTCAATGAATTCTCTGAGAGCCCCCTTACAATGCAACTGAGTTCCTTTAATAGCAAAGACACACATAGTCAGACAGCATAGACATAATTCATCGTTCAGCTTTGTCTCCTTTTCCAAACCCCAGAACCATAAACCAAATCCTCCATATCAACAGGCATATATCAAATTGTCATTTAGATACAACCAACTCAAAATACAACCTCCTGGACAAACTCACAGAGAGGAGGGTGAGGCTATAGGTTAAGATAAAAGCAACATTAGAGGGAGCATAGAATGACTCCAGACACTGCAACCCTCCTTTCCCCATTGGGAAAGGTAGGGAGTAAAAGATATGTTTACACATGATGACACTTTGACCTCTCCCCTCTCTGTGGCCCATGCAACTTAGTTTTGACATAGAACAGATATCTGCAACCTCGCCACAGTATTATACAAAAATACCATTCTGATGAGAATTCACTTACACACATTTGATGAATATTAAACATCTTACATATGTTACCAACAAATTCTGAATCTTCCATGACAGCATCCAACCTGGAAGCCAGCCACACCAATGTGTTGGAGGAAACACTGTGCATCTACAGTGCCTTGCGAAAGTATTCGGCCCCCTTGAACTTTGCGACCTTTTGCCACATTTCAGGCTTCAAACATAAAGATATAAAACAGTATTTTTTGTGAAGAATCAACAACAAGTGGGACACAATCATGAAGTGGAACGACATTTATTGGATATTTCAAACTTTTTTAACAAATCAAAAACTGAAAAATTGGGAATGCAAAATTATTCAGCCCCTTTACATTCAGTTTAGCAAACTCTCTCCAGAAGTTCAGTGAGGATCTCTGAATGATCCAATGTTGACCTAAATGACTAATGATGATAAATACAATCCACCTGTGTGTAATCAAGTCTCCGTATAAATGCACCTGCACTGTGATAGTCTCAGAGGTCCATTAAAAGCGCAGAGAGCATCATGAAGAACAAGGAACACACCAGGCAGGTCCGAGATACTATTGTGAAGAAGTTTAAAGCCGGATTTGGATACAAAAAGATTTCCCAAGCTTTAAACATCCCAAGGAGCACTGTTCAAGCGATAATATTGAAATGGAAGGAGTATCAGACCACTGCAAATCTACCAAGACCTGGCCTGTTATGCAGGTGAATGAGGACCCAGGTCGGATCCTTCTGTTATGCAGGTGAATGAGGACCCAAAAGCGACTTAACGAAAACAGAGTCTTTATTCCAGTCTTAGACAAAAGCGATAATCCTGGATATTATCTAGGTGAAAGCAAAACAGGAATGACTGGAGACGCGACCACAGACTGCAGGTCGCTTCGGGAAGGCACCGGCCGTAGCTGACATTGACACCTGCTCACACGCAGCATCTGAAGAAGGTAAAACACGACAGGGCGGAACAAGGACACAGAACAGCAAACATCATACAAGGATCCGACAAGGACAGAAGCGGAAAACAGAGGGAGAAATAGGGACTCTAATCAGAGGGCAAAATAGGGGACAGGTGTGAAAAGAGTAAATGAGGTAGTTAGGAGAATGAGGAACAGCTGGGAGCAGGAACGGAACGATAGAGAGAGAGAGCGAGAGAGGGAGAGAGGGAGGGGGAGAGAGAGGAATAGAAAGAGGGAAAGAACCTAATAAGACCAACAGAGGGAAACGAATAGAAGGGAAGCACAGAGACAAGACATGATAATCAATGACAAAACATGACAGTACCCCCCCCCACTCACCGAGCGCCTCCTGGCGCACTCGAGGAGGAACCCTGGCGGCAACGGAGGAAATCATCAATCAACGAACGGTCCAGCACATCCCGAGATGGAACCCAACTCCTCTCCTCAGGACCGTAAACCCTCCCAATCCACTAAGTACTGGTGACCACGTCCCCGAGAACGCATGTCCATGATCTTCCGTACCTTGTAAATAGGTGCGCCCTCGACAAGGACGGGGGGGGGGGGAAGACGAACGGGGGCGCGAAGAAAAGGTTTGACACAGGAGACATGGAAGACAGGGTGGACGCGACGAAGATGTCGCGGAAGAAGCAGTCGCACAGCGACAGGATTGAAGACCTGAGAGACACGGAACGGACCAATGAACCGCGGAGTCAACTTGCGAGAAGCTGTCGTAAGGGGAAGGTTACGAGTGGAAAGCCACACTCTCTGACCGCGACAATACCTAGGACTCTTAATCCTACGTTTATTGGCGGCTCTCACAGTCTGCGCCCTGTAACGGCAAAGTGCAGACCTGACCCTCCTCCAGGTGCGCTCACAACGTTGGACAAAAGCCTGAGCGGAGGGAACGCTGGACTCGGCGAGCTGGGACGAGAACAGAGGAGGCTGGTACCCAAGACTACTCTGAAACGGAGATAGCCCGGTAGCAGACGAAGGAAGCGAGTTGTGGCGTATTCTGCCCAGGGGAGCTGTTCCGCCCAAGACGCAGGGTTTCGAAAAGAAAGGCTGCGTAATATGCGACCAATCGTCTGATTGGCCCTTTCTGCTTGACCGTTAGACTGGGGATGAAAACCGGAAGAGAGACTGACGGAAGCACCAATCAAACGACAGAACTCCCTCCAAAACTGTGACGTGAATTGCGGGCCTCTGTCTGAAACGGCGTCTAACGGGAGGCCATGAATTCTGAACACATTCTCAATGATGATTTGTGCCGTCTCCTTAGCGGAAGGAAGCTTAGCGAGGGGAATGAAATGTGCCGCCTTAGAGAACCTATCGACAACCGTAAGAATCACAGTCTTCCCCGCAGACGAAGGCAGACCGGTAATAAAGTCTAAGGCGATGTGAGACCATGGTCGAGAAGGAATGGGAAGCGGTCTGAGACGACCGGCAGGAGGAGAGTTACCTGATTTAGTCTGCGCGCAGTCCGAACAAGCAGCCACGAAACGGCGCGTGTCACGCTCCTGAGTAGGCCACCAAAACCGCTGGGGACTAGAAGCAAGCGTACCCCGAACGCCGGGGTGGCCAGCTAACTTGGCAGAGTGAGCCCACTGAAGAACAGCCAGACGAGTAGAGACAGGAACGAAAAGAAGGTTACTAGGACAAGCGCGCGGCGACGCAGTGTGAGTGAGTGCTTGCTTTACCTGTCTCTCAATTCCCCAGACAGTCAACCCGACAACACGCCCTTCAGGGAGAATCCCCTCGGGGTCGGTAGAAGCCACAGAAGAACTAAAGAGACGGGATAAGGCATCAGGCTTGGTGTTCTTATTACCCGGGCGATAAGAAATCACGAACTCGAAACGAGCGAAAAACAACGCCCAACGAGCTTGACGTGCATTAAGTCGTTTGGCAGAACGGATGTACTCAAGGTTCTTATGGTCAGTCCAAACGACAAAAGGAACGGTCGCCCCCTCCAACCACTGTCGCCATTCGCCTAGGGCTAAGCGGATGGCGAGCAGTTCGCGATTTACCCACATCATAGTTGCGTTCCGATGGCGACAGGCGATGAGAAAAATAAGCGCAAGGATGGACCTTATCGTCAGAATGGAAGCGCTGGGATAGAATGGCTCCCACGCCCACCTCTGAAGCGTCAACCTCGACAATGAATTGTTTAGTGACGTCAGGAGTAACAAGGATAGGAGCGGATGTAAAACGCTTCTTGAGGAGATCAAAAGCTCCCTGGGCGGAACCGGACCACTTAAAGCACGTCTTGACAGAAGTAAGAGCTGTGAGAGGGGCAGCAACTTGACCGAAATTACGAATGAAACGCCGATAGAAATTAGCGAAACCTAGAAAGCGCTGCAACTCGACACGTGACTTAGAACGGGCCAATCACTGACAGCCTGGACCTTAGCGGGATCCATCTGAATGCCTTCAGCGGAAATAACAGAACCGAGAAATGTGACAGAGGAGACATGAAAGGCGCACTTCTCAGCCTTCACGTAGAGACAATTCTCTAAAAGGCGCTGGAGTACACGTCGAACGTGCTGAACATGAATCTCGAGTGACGGTGAAAAAATCAGGATATCGTCAAGGTAGACGAAAACAAAGATGTTCAGCATGTCTCTCAGTACATCATTAACTAATGCCTGAAAGACAGCTGGAGCATTAGCGAGACCGAACGGCAGAACCCGGTATTCAAAATGCCCTAACGGAGTGTTAAACGCCGTTTTCCACTCGTCCCCCTCTCTGATGCGCACGAGATGGTAAGCGTTACGAAGGTCCAACTTAGTAAAGAACCTGGCTCCCTGCAGAATATCGAAGGCTGACGACATAAGGGGAAGCGGATAACGATTCTTAACCGTTATGTCATTCAGCCCTCGATAATCCACGCAGGGGCGCAGAGTACCGTCCTTCTTCTTAACAAAAAAAACCCCCGCTCCGGCGGGAGAGGAAGAAGGCACCACGGTACCGGCGTCGAGAGAAACAGACAAATAATCCTCGAGAGCCTTACGTTCGGGAGCCGACAGAGAGTATAGTCTACCCCGAGGAGGAGTGGTCCCCGGAAGGAGATCAATACAACAATCATACGACCGGTGAGGAGGAAGGGAGTTGGCTCTGGACCGACTGAAGACCGTGCGCAGATCATGATATTCCTCCGGCACTCCTGTCAAATCACCAGGTTCCTCCTGAGAAGAGGGGACAGAAGAAACAGGAGGGATAGCAGACATTAAACACTTCACATGACAAGAAACGTTCCAGGATAGGATAGAATTACTAGACCAATTAATAGAAGGATTATGACATACTAGCCAGGGATGACCCAAAACAACAGGTGTAAAAGGTGAACGAAAAATCAAAAAGGAAATGGTCTCACTGTGGTTACCAGATACTGTGAGGGTTAAAGGTAGTGTCTCACATCTGATACTGGGGAGAAGACTACCATCTAAGGCGAACATGGGCGTGGGCTTCCCTAACTGTCTGAGAGGAATGTCATGTTTCCGAGCCCATGCTTCGTCCATAAAACAACCCTCAGCCCCAGAGTCTATCAAGGCACTGCAGGAAGCAGCCGAACCGGTCCAGCGTAGATGGACCGACAAAGTAGTACAGGATCTTGATGGAGAGACCTGAGTAGTAGCGCTCACCAGTAGCCCTCCGCTTACTGATGAGCTCTGGCTTTACTGGACATGAAATGACAAAATGTCCAGCAGAACCGCAATAGAGGCAAAGGCGGTTGGTGATCCTCCGTTCCCTCTCCTTAGTCGAGATGCGAATACCTCCCAGCTGCATGGGCTCAGTCTCTGAGCCGGGGGAGGAGATGGTTGAGATGCGGAGAGGGGAACACCGTTAACGCGAGCTCTCTTCCACGAGCTCGGTGACAAAGATCTACCCGTCGTTCTATGCGGATGGCGAGTGCAATCAAAGAGTCCACGCTGGAAGGAACCTCCCGGGAGAGAATCTCATCTTTAACCTCAGCGTGGAGTCCCTCCAGAAAACGAGCGAGCAACGCCGGCTCGTTCCAGTCACTGGAGGCAGCAAGAGTGCGAAACTCTATAGAGTAATCCGTTATGGATCGATCACCTTGACATAGAGAAGCCAGGGCCCTGGAAGCCTCCTTACCAAAAACTGAACGATCAAAAACCCGTATCATCTCCTCTTTAAAGTTCAGATAATTGTTAGAACACTCAGCCCTTGCCTCCCAGATAGCTGTGCCCCACTCCCGAGCCCGACCAGTAAGGAGTGAAATGACGTAAGCGATCCGAGCTCTCTCTCTTGAGTATGTGTTGGGTTGGAGAGAGAACACAATATCACACTGGGTGAGAAAGGAGCGGCACTCAGTGGGCTGCCCAGAGTAACATGGTGGGTTATTAACCCTAGGTTCCGGAGACTCGGAAGACCAGGAAGTAGCTGGTGGCACGAGACGAAGACTCTGAAACTGTCCTGAGAGGTCGGAAACCTGAGCGGCCAGGGTCTCAACGGCATGACGAGCAGCAGACAATTCCTGCTCGTGTCTGCCGAGCATTGCTCCCTGGATCTCGACGGCAGTGTTGCGAGAATCCGTAGTCGCTGGGTCCATTCTTGGTCGGATCCTTCTGTTATGCAGGTGAATGAGGACCCAAAAGCGACTTAACGAAAACAGAGTCTTTATTCCAGTCTTAGACAAAAGCGATAATCCTGGATATTATCTAGGTGAAAGCAAAACAGGAAAACTGAAATCCACTCGTCAGTAGAGAGGAATGACTGGAGACGCGACCACAGACTGCAGGTCGCTTCGGGAAGGCACCGGCCGTAGCTGACATTGACACCTGCTCACACGCAGCATCTGAAGAAGGTAAAACACGACAGGGCGGAACAAGGACACAGAACAGCGAACATCATACAAGGATCCGACAAGGACAGAAGCGGAAAACAGAGGGAGAAATAGGGACTCTAATCAGAGGGCAAAATAGGGGACAGGTGTGAAAAGAGTAAATGAGGTAGTTAGGAGAATGAGGAACAGCTGGGAGCAGGAACGGAACGATAGAGAGAGAGAGCGAGAGAGGGAGAGAGGGAGGGGGAGAGAGAGGAATAGAAAGAGGGAAAGAACCTAATAAGACCAGCAGAGGGAAACGAATAGAAGGGAAGCACAGAGACAAGACATGATAATCAATGACAAAACATGACATGGCCGTCCCTCTAAACTTTCAGCTCATACAAGGAGAAGACTGATCAGAGATGCAGCCAGAGGCCCATGATCACTCTGGATGAACTGCAGAGATCTACAGCTGAGGTGGGACACTCTGTCCATAGGACAACAATCAGTCGTATATTGCACAAATCTGACCTTTATGGAAGAGTGGCAAGAAGAAAGCCATTTCTTAAAGATATCCATAAAAGGTGTCGTTTAAAGTTTGCCACAGGCCACCTGGGAGACACACCAAACATGTGGAAGAAGGTGCTCTGGTCAGATGAAACCAAAATTGAACTTTTTGGTAACAATGCAAAACGTTATGTTTGGCGTAAAAGCAACACAGCTCATCACCCTGAACACAGCTTCCCCACTGTCAAACATGGTGGTGGCAGCATCATGGTTTGGGCCTGATTTTCTTCAGCAGGGACAGGGAAGATGGTTAAAATTGATGGGAAGATGGATGGAGCCAAATACAGGACCATTCTGGAAGAAAACCTGATGGAGTCTGCAAAAGACTTGAGACTGGGACGGAAATTTGTCTTCCAACAAGACAATGATCCAAAACATAAAGCAAAATCTACAATGGAATGGTTCAAAAATAAACATATCCAGGTGTTAGAATGGCCAAGTCAAAGTCCAGACCTGAATCAAATCGAGAATCTGTGGAAAGAACTGAAAACTGCTGTTCACAAATGCTCTCCATCCAACCTCACTGAGCTCGAGCTGTTTTGCAAGGAATGGGAAAAAATGTCAGTCTCTCGATGTGCAAAACTGATAGAGACATACCCCAAGCGACTTACAGCTGTAATTGCAGCAAAAGGTGGCGCTACAAAGTATTAACTTAAGGGGGCTGAATAATTTTGCACGCCCAATTTTTCAGTTTTTGATTTGTTAAAAAAGTTTGAAATATCCAATAAATGTCGTTCCACTTCATGATTGTGTCCCACTTGTTGTTGATTCTTCACAAAAAAATACAGTTTTATATCTTTATGTTTGAAACCTGAAATGTGGCAAAAGGTCGCAAAGTTCAAGGGGGCCGAATACTTTCGCAAGGCACTGTAGCAACCTTGGTTAGCGTGCACTGCGCCCGGCCCACCACGGGAGTCGCTGGTGCGTGATGAGACAAGGATTTCCCTACTGGCCAAACCCTCCCTAACCCAGACGACGATAGGCCAATTGTGCGTCGCCCCACGGACCTCCCGGTCTCGGCCGGAGCCTGAACCCAGAGTCTCTGGTGGCGTAGCCCTGGATGACGGGGCACCACTGATTGGCACAGAAACCTGTTGGTGGGAAATTTGTAGCATATATTTTATATAATTATAAATATAGCATCAAAATGTAAAAAATCTGATATCCCCTAGCTGATCATTGTCTGCAGCCGGTTCTGATCGTAGCGTAATGAAACAGGCAAGGAGAGTGAGCTGGTCCGTGGTGATCGGCGAACCCTCCACCTTCCGACCCGTAGCCCTGCAAGGTATCGATTGTGGCACAAAAGCATGCTGAAGTAGCAAAGTCAATATCCACATTTATAAACACAGGGTTGCTACAGTTGTTATTTGTGGTTGTAAACATTCTCTTGAGTCATTTTTTGTTTGTGACACCTTGAGTTGGACCAGAACTGTCCCTTATATCATAATTATACCTGCCTTAGGCTATGCAAGGGATCCACTCTGTTCTTTCTATGGTAATTAGAATGGCGATTTGGTTTGTGACTCGTGATTGATGGAGGTTATTGCTTGAAACACTCAGATGGATCTTTTGTGCTAATGAAAAGCTGTTGTGTTTCCTTTTAAACAAATTAAAACCATTTCCATAATAATAAATAAGAGGACATATTCATCTTCAATTTGGCTGCCCCACGTCCTCTGCACAATGCTTCCATTGCATGCGGATGAAAGTGATTCGAGGTTTGTCTAGTCTTTGCATAACCTTTTACAGATATATAGGAAATGATTAATCGGTTGTTTGTTTATTGGTAAAAAATAATAATTTTTAAACTCATTTCGTAAAACCAATTAATTTCTAGCTCAGTATTAATTTGTCTGAGATGTGCAACAGTAACCTAAGCAACTACAGCATTGGTCTCGGGGCTGAAATAAATGAGATTGTTGATGTTTTGTTTCTAATTCCTTGAACGTAAACAGCAGTTTACCCCAGTTTCTCCTCACTCAGTCTGCACCCATTCACCCCTATACCACGAGTCATCACTAACCCCATCCCCAACTGTGACAGGCTCTCAGACAGCGAAGCAGTACATCGATTCAACGGCTAAAATGGCATTTTCAATTCAAATGCCATTTCACCCACCCTAACTTAATTTGCTCCTGCAATTCCATTAACCTCGCCCTACATACTGGCCAACCCCCCTCTTCCATCTCCCTCTCTTTTCACCCCACCCCCTTTATTCTCATCCCTTCATTTCTGGTTCATTTGAGAGAGAAAGGGTAAGAGTGAGGGATGACCCCTGTCTTCTTTACTCTCTGTCCCTTGTCTGTGATGTTACATTGACCCCCACCCCTAACACCAATTATCATCATCCTGCCCCGCTCTGCCCTGACCGACCACCCACCAGCCCCACCTCTCTCTCTCTCTCTCTCTCTCTCTCTCTCTCTCTCTCTCTCTCTCTCTCTCTCTCTCTCTCTCTGAGCAGAGGATGATACGGCTGCTGAAGGTGTCAAACATGTCAAATTAGAGGAGGAGAGGTGAAAAGGGAGCACACAGAAGAGAGGGTTTCAGGCGGATGCCCTTTGGTTGGTATAATTTCCTATGAAATAACGACTCATCTTTCTCTCTGTCATTGTTAAGTGCACCTCCCTCAGTATCTGATCTACAGGGCCGTGAGCAGTTTATTAAAAAGTGAAAGTCATTCTAAATGAGCTTATAATGCTCAACCCTATCTGGAAACAGCAGACAGACCCTAATGGGACGCTACAGCGTATCTCTGACAAGGTTAAACACAATGGGATGGACAGTGGGGGAGATGGGGGATGTAGGACCGCAGGCAGTGGGATTAACTAACCAACACAAGCACATTTCTGTCCTCAAATAAACAAGCTGCCCCACCCATTAGTACTTTCTCAGTAGTCTACTGTCCCTTGTAAGTGGGGGGACCGTTCAGAGGAATTTATAATGCAGGCCTGAGGGCATCAGACACTGAGGCTGTGAAATGGACAGCCTTGTCTATTGGGATGTTGAACTGTCATGAATTGTTGTGTCCATCTGTGATCTAGGTCAAGGCCTTCTCTCTCTTGTGTGTGTGCAATTACGGGTCCGGTCAGGCACGCACAGAGACAACGCATGCAGCGCCATCATTTCAAAGGCAGCACAATCAACTGCATTGTGGAGACGCCACTGCTCTTATTAGCCTCTCCCCATCTCTCTCTATTGAACTGAAGCTGAATCGCAGTGTGGACTTCACAGTGCATACAGTCCCAGAGTCCTCACAGGCCCGATGCCTTTTATAGGTTCCCTGTGTGTTGGAGCTCTAACCACTGAGGGATGCAGTGTTGACTACATTCTCGCCCTTGTGCACAAACAGAGTGTCAGTGTAGCATAATGATTACATTTGAGTTGATTCGTACCAGGATTGCGAGGCAGGGAGTAGTGGAAGATGGGGGGGAGAAAGGTGACAAGTAGAGTAGAGAGGAACCACGCAAAGCAAACAGGAGTAGTGGAAGATGGGGGGGGGGGAGAAAGGTGACAAGTAGAGTAGAGAGGAACCACGCAAAGCAAACAGGAGGAGTGGAGTGCAACCACATTGTTCACAACCAGTCAGTCCCCCCTCAACCTTCCGCTCATTATCATCATCATTAAGATTGATCTAATACTGCATTATGTATGTGTCAGGATAAAACCGTTTGGGGCAGTCATCATTACAGTTGTGCCCAGCAGGAAGAGCTCAGAGGGATGTTAAAGTATGCACTCCCCACTCTGCCAGCTGGACTGAAACCTTTCGAGCTGTTGTGTCATCTTCTCAATGGAAGCCTGTCAAGTGCTGTCTCTGTCAGTCAGCCAGCCTGACAAGCCCACTAGTTTAGTGGGTGTTTGTCCAAAATGTGTTCTGAACAAGGGAGAGGATGCTGAAATAGAAACTCTATGATTTGTTATTTTTGTATGATTGTATGGTGTGTTAATTCTATTATATGGTAGTAATATACTGGTAATATGCTGTAAAATAAATACTATTAATGGATTACAGTTCTGGATTGTCCATTAAGGATTATATTCTGGGTTTCCAAAAGTGTTCTCCGGCTGTCCCCATAGGAGAACCCTTTTTGGTTCCAGGTAGAACCCTTTCTGGTTCCAGGTAGAAATATTTTGGGTTCTACGTAGAGCTCTCTGTGGGAAGGGTTTTATATGGAACCAAAAAGGGTTCTCCTATGGGGATAGTCAAAGAACCATTTTAGATTCTAGATAGCATATTTTTTTCTATGAGTGTAGCATAAAGCACATTGAACCTTTTTGTATACACACGTTGATAGCCAAAATGTGGCCTTAGATGCTGGTCTTTGATATGTAACCCTGTCATGCTACGATAGAATTAGAGTTGAGTGACAGGGATTCATCCAGAGATGCCAGAAGGAGTAAAGCAGATCCATTTAATACACATTCTGGACTACATACCAAAAAGCATTCTACCTGAGTCTCAACAGACACACACCACTTCTAACCATATGCATCTATGGCAACTCCTCCAACCTTCTCCACCTCCAATATTTCCGTCCCCTACTGACCCAGTGGTGTGGAAAATTAGATCTCTAATTGAGAATCTTCAAAAGGAATCCTTAACTAGTAATTTCACACGTCTTTGGAGTCTGTGGGAAGTGAGCCCTGTTTGGAGAATAGCTCACCCCCCAGACAGACGAGGGGTACCACAAACAGAGAGGGTGTGGTGTTGCTGAGATGCTCCTCTTTCTGCACCCCCACTGTTCCCTCTTTCTCTCTCTCTCTCCACACCCTGCTGTGTGTGCTTGTACCAACCCCAGGCCCTTCTCTCTCTCTTTGTGTCTGCTCTGAATGGCTATGTGGATGCTGCATACATACTTTTGATATATCTGTGATTTATGCTAGCCTCTGTGTGATGATTGGCCTCTTCATATAAAAGGCCAGGCAAGACGTGTGCGCTGAGTCAACACAACTCCCCGTTCCCCACACCTCCCTGTCCTCAACCTTACTATAGCAGTCCCAGTGTGAAGCCTTTTACTCTCCCCCCAGCAACAACAACAGTAGGAACAAGGAACCCAGGTGGTGCTACAGAGAAGAGAGAGAGAAAACAGCCACAATAGACCTGCTGGGATGAATGATATCAACATATTAATCATAGTTTGGTTGGTTACCTCATATAATATTTCATAACAATGATAAACATAACATGATGACATCATCAAGGCCGCATAATAAACAGCCAATCAGCATTCGGGGCTCGAACCACCCAATAAACAGTATAAATACTTTGAACTGGTTACTAGTTATCTGTTCATCTCAGTTCTGTGTAGCTCATTGGAGTATTTCCTGTCAAGTCAAATGTTCATTGGATTTGATGAGAGTGGTTGAGTGAGATTGCGCAGGACCCCCCCGGTCCTCTGAAAGTTTTGCTGCGTTTAACAGAACTCTTGTGAAAGGGGTTTATCATATGCAGTGTGATTTTATTGATTGCATTGACAGGCAAATGAGATTTTAAAGCAGGAAATTAAAAATGAACTCCTCCTCTCCTCCTCCGCCTAGCTGTCCTGTTCCTCTGCTATGATGGCTTATTTACAACCTCGTTCCATTCCTGTTTACAGCATCGATTGGCCCTGTGTTTGTTTTACCTGTCACCTAGACCATACATCAACAGAAAGAGGGAGTAACGGAGAGAGAAAGAGGGGAAAGAGGAGAGGGAGAGAGAGAGAGAGAAAGTGTATGTGTGTGCATGAGAGAGGGTGTGAAAGGGAGAGGGAGTGAGAGAGAGCATTACCCAAAGAAGCAATATAATCTTGTTTGCTCATCAATTTGATCAAAAGATTGCAATGTGTACAGCACATTCAGTCAACGGAACCCATCAGTAGTGCTGTTAAGTCAGTTATGTCTCAGCACAAGTTCAAATTTAAACATCTCAAGAGCATGAGTGTGGGCCGTGGATTTGCTTTCAGAAAGTCGATTTATTTAAAGTGGTTTTACTTTTGTTGTCAGTGGCGGTATGGGACAGCGAGATGGCTCACCAGTATCGGTCCTCCCCATTGGTGCTCAGCGGAGCAGACACTCTGACCATACAGTGCCACAAAAGCATCCCTGGCCTCATTCCCTGGGGCTATCTGCTCATTTTACCCGTCGTTCTCTCTCACTGTCCTGCCTCCCCCTCAGCCCTGACTCCTCTCAGCCATGGCCCTCTCCCAACCTGCTCTCTCAGGTGACCAGCCAATGAAAATAGGTTGAGATCAGATAATAAAATTGATTAATAATGACATTAATAAAATGAGGGATTTGGTGGTCTTTCTTTCTGCGAAATTATATACCTCCAGAATGCTTTTCTGAGGGTGTTTTCCCTCAAAGCCATTCATTTTTTTTACCCCTTTTTCATGGTAATCAATTCGTAGTTACAGTCTTATGAAGGTGAAGGTCGAGAGCCACATGTACTCCGAAACACAACCCAACCAAGCCAGACTGCTTCTTGACACAATGCCCACTTATCCCAGAAGCCAGCCACACCAATGTATCAGAGGAAATGCCATACACCTGGCAACTGTGTGCACTGCACCTGGCCCGCCAGAGGAGTTGCTAGTGCGCGATGGGACAAGGACATCCCTGACGGCCAAACCCTCCCTAACCCGGATGACACTGGGCCAATTGCGCGCCGAACCATGGGTCTACTGGTCACAGCCGGCTGCAACAGAGCCTGGATTTGAACCAAGAATCTCCAGCGGCACAACTGCGATGCAGTGATTTTGACCACTGCACCACTCGGGAGGACCTCAAAGCCTTACATAACAATTAAGAAATGTAATATAAAGTGCAGTCAACAATAGAGAGGGTGTATTGAATATAAAACACGCTGCCTACAGGTGTAGGATCTTAATTTGAGGCAGTTTGCCACAGCAGGAAAATTATCCTGCAGCGACATGAAATGTGAATAATTTTGTGGATTATAATTAATCGCCTATTTTTGTAGGAGTTAATACATGTAAAATTAAATCTGAAATTTCTAACTCTACAATCACATCATTTAGCAGACACTCTTATCCAGAGTAAGTTAAGTTCATACTAGTCCCCTGTGGGACTCAAATCCACACAAATGGCATTGCATGCGCCATGCTCTACCAACTGACCTACACGGGAAGCCTTTTTAAACCTCAAATACACTGTATATGAAATGTTGCTGTAAGGTAAGCTAGCTATACATAGCTTTTAGCTACTGTACATACATATCCACAATATGTACAAAAGTATGTGGACACCCCTTCAAATTAGTGGATTCGGCTATTTCAGCCACATTCGTTGCTGACAGGTGTATAAAATCATGGACACAGTCATACAGTTTTCATAGCTGCTGCTACTCTCTGTTTATCATATATCCATAGTCACTTTAACTATACACTCATGTACATACTACCTCAATTGAGCCAACCAACCAGTGCTTCCACACATTGGTTATCCGGGCTATCTGCATTGTGTCCCGCCACCCACCAACCCCTCTTTTACGCTACTGCTACTCTCTGTTCATCATATATGCATAGTCACTTCAACCATATCTACATGTACATACTACCTCAATAAGCCAGACTAACCGTTGTCTGTATGTAGCCTCGCTACATTTATAGCATCGCTACTGTATATAGTATTTTTACTGTTTTATTTCTTTACCTACCTATTGTTCACCTAATACCTTTTCTGCACTATCGGTTAGAGCCTGTAAGTAAGCATTTCACTGTAAGGTCTACACCTGTTGTATTCGGTGCACGTGACAAATAAACTTTGATTGGATTTGATTCATAGACAAACATTGGCAGTAGAATTGCCTTAATAAAGAGCTCAGTGACTTTCAATGTGGCACTGTCATAAGATACAACCTTTCCAACAAGTCAGTTTGTCAAATATCTGCCCTGCTAGAGCTGCCCCGGTCAACTGTAAGTGCTGTTATTGTGAAGTAGAAACGTCTAGGAGCAACAACGGCTCAGCCACGAAGTGGTAGGCCACACAAGCTCGCAGAAGTCCTGAAGCATGTGGCGCGTAAAAATTGACTGTCCTCAGTTGCAACACTCACTACCGAGTTCGAAACTGCCTCTGGAAGCAATGTCAGCACAAGAACTGTTCGTCAAAGCTTCATGAAATGGGTTTCCAAGCCTAAGATCACAGTGCGAAATGCCAAGCGTCAGCTGGAGTGGTGTAAACCTTGCCGCCATTGGACTCTGGAGCAGTGGAAACGCGTTCACTGGAGTGATGAATCACGCTTCACCATCTGGCAGTCCGACGGTCGATTCTGGGTTTGGCGGACGCCAGGACAGAAGAAAAATCAAATCCATATTTGGTGTGACCACCCTTTGCCTTCAAAACAGCATCAATTTTTGAAGGTACACTTGCACAAAGTAAGGGATTTTGTAGGCATATAGTCTGGTGTATGATTAAACAATTATACCAAACAGATGCTAATGATCATCAATTCAATATGTAGGTGGAAACACAATCATTAACTGAAACAGAAACAGCTGTGTAGGAGGAATAAAACTGGGTGAGGAACAGCCAAACTCTGCTAACAAGGTGAGGTTGCTGAAGACAGTTTACTGTCAAAAGTCATACACCATGGCAAGACTGAGCACAGCAACAAGACACAAGGTAGTTATACATTACATTTACATTTACATTTAAGTCATTTAGCAGACGCTCTTATCCAGAGCGACTTACAAATTGGTGCATTCACCCTATGACATCCAGTGGAACAGTCATACTGCAGCAGGTCTCTCCCAGGCAGACAGTTCAAGGCAAACAGTGCTTTCCATATGTGCTGTCCAAGCACTTTTGAAGAAGCACAAAGAAACGGGCAACGTTGAGGCCTGTAGACCCAGTGGTCGCCCAAGGAAACTTACTACAGCAGATGAAAGACACATCATGCTTACTTCCCTTCGTAATTGGAAGATGTCCAGAAGTGCCATCAGCTCAGAATTGTCAGAAAACAGAGGGACGCTGGTACACCCATCTACTGTTCGGAGGAGTCTGGTCAGAAGTGGCTTTCATTGAAGACTTGCGGCCAAAAAGCCAGACCTCCAACGTGGAAATAAGGCCAAGCGACTCAACTATGCACGAAAACACAGGAACTGGGATGCTGAAAAATGGCAGCAGGTGCTCTGGACTGATGAGTCAAAATTAGAAATATTTGGCTGTAGTAGAAGGCAGTTTGTTCGCCGAAGGGCTGGAGAGCAATACACGAATGAGTGTCTGCAGGCAACAGTGAAGTATGGTGGAGATTCCTTGCAAGTTTGGGGCTGCAAATACTTATCCATTTTGCAATACCATCTGATTGGCCCCAAATGTATTATGCATCATGACAACGACTCCAAACATAGTTCTCAATAACTTTTGCTGTATCTTCAGCATTAAGAAGAACAAGGAGTCCTGGAAGTGATGGTATGGCCCCCACAGAGCCCTGATCATCGAGTCTGTCTGGGATTACGTGAAGAGAGAGAAGCACCTGAGGCTGCCTAAATCCATAGAAGAACTGTGGTTAGTTCTCCAAGATGTTTGGGCCAACCTACCTGCCGAGTTAATTCAAAAACTGTGTACAAGTGTACCGAGGAGAATTGATGCTGTTTTGAAGGCAAAGGGAGGTCACACCAAATACTGATTTGATGTAGATTTTTCTTCTTTTCACTCACTTTTCTTCTGTTCACTCTCATTTTGATTTGATTTGATTTAGAATGGGCCCATATGCGCCGGACCCAGTATCTCAGAAACGTCCGCCCTCCTGGGTTTTTCACACACGGCACGACAAACAAAAGATATCCAGTCAGCGACAGTCTTGGGGGAAAAAACAGCTCATTGATGAGAGAGGTCAAAAGAGAATGACAAGAATTGTGCAATATAACAGGTGGGCCACAAACAGACAAATAAAGGCGCAGTACAATTGTGGTGTGCAAAGTAGCATCTTGGAACGCACAACTCATTGGTTCTTGTCACGGATGGGCTATTACAGCAGACAACTACACCAAGTTCCACTCCTATCAGCTAAAAACAAGAAGAGGCGGTTCTATTGGGCACACGATCACCAAAGGGGGGTTCCGACTTGGTACTAGATGAGTGTACCTAATAATCTTGCCAGTGAATGTATGTACAGTGCCTTGCGAAAGTATTCGCCCCCCTTGAACCTTGCGACCTTTTGCCACATTTCAGGCTTCAAACATAAAGATATAAAACTGTATTTTTCTGTGAAGAATCAACAACAAGTGGGACACAATCATGAAGTGGAACGACATTTATTGGATATTTCAAACTTTTTTAACAAATCAAAAACTGAAACATTGGGCGTGCAATATTATTCAGCCCCTTTACTTTCAGTGCAGCAAACTCTCTAAAGAAGTTCAGTGAGGATCTCTGAATGATCCAATGTTGACCTAAATGACTAATGATGATAAATACAATCCACCTGTGTGTAATCAAGTCTCCGTATAAATGCACCTGCACTGTGATAGTCTCAGAGGTCCGTTAAAAGCGCAGAGAGCATCATGAAGAACAAGGGACACACCAGGCAAAAAAATACAGTTTTATATCTTTATGTTTGAAGCCTGAAATGTGGCAAAAGGTCGCAAAGTTCAAGGGGGCTGAATACTTTCGCAAGGCACTGTATATACACTACCCTTCAAAAGTTTGGGGTCGCTTAGAGATGTTCTTGTTTTTGAAAGAAAAGCCATTTCTTTTGTCCATTCAAATAACATCAAATTGATCAGAAATACAGAAGGCCAGCATCCCGGAGTCGCCTCTTCACTGTTGACGTTGAGACTAGTGTTTTGCGGGTACTGTGTAATGAAGCTGCCAGTTGAGGACTTGTGAGGCGTCTGTTTCTCAAACTAGGCACAAATGTACGTGTCCTCTTGCTCAGTTGTGCACTGGAGCATCCCACTCCTTTTTCTATTCTGGTTAGACACAGTTTGCGCTGTTCTGTGAAGGGAGTAGTACACAGCATTGTACGAGATCTTCAGTTTCTTGGCAATTTCTCACATGCAATAGCCTTCATTTCTCATAATAAGAATAGACTGACGAGTTTCAGAAGAAAGTTACTTGTGTTTGGCCATTTTCAGCCTGTAATCGAACCAACAAAAATGCTGATGTTACAGATACTCAACTAGTCTAAAGAAGGCCGGTGTAATAGCTTCTTTAATCAGAACAACAGTTTTCAGCTGTACTAACATAATTGCAAAAGGGTTTTCTAATGATCAATTAGCCTTTTAAAATGTCCAGCTACAATAGCTACAAAAGTTTCCAGCTACAATAGTCATTTACAACATTAACAATGCCTACACTCTATTTCTGATCAATTTGATGTTATTTTCATGGACAAAAAATATGCTTTTCTTTCAAAAACAAGGACATTTCTTAGTGACCACAAACTTTCGAACAGTAGTGTATATACAGTGGGGCAAAAAAATATTTAGTCAGCCACCAATTGTGCAAGTTCTCCCACTTAAAAAGATGCGAGAGGCCTGTAATTTTCATCATAGATACACTTCAACTATGACAGACAAAATGAGAAAAAAAATCCAGAACATCACATTGTAGGATTTTTAATGAATTTATTTGCAAATTATGGTGGAAAATAAGTATTTGGTCAATAACAAAAGTTGATCTCAATACTTTGTTATATACCCTTTGTTGGCAACGACAGAGGTCAAACGTTTTCTGTAAGTCTTCACAAGGTTTTCACACACTTGCTGGTATTTTGACCCATTCCTCCATGCATATCTCCTCTAGAGCAGTGATGTTTTGGGGCTGTTGATGGGCAACACAGACTTTCAACTCCCTCCCAAAACATTATATGGGGTTGAGACCTGGAGACTGGCTAGGCTACTCCAGGACCTTGAAATGCTCCTTACGAAGCCACTCCTTCGTTGCCTGGGCGGTGTGTTTGGGATCATTGTCATGCTGAAAGACTCAGCCACGTTTCATCTTCAATGCCCTTGCTGATGGAAGGAGGTTTTCATTCAAAATCTCACAATACATGGCCCCATTCATTCTTTCCTGTACACGGATCAGTCGTCCTGGTCCCTTTGCAGAAAAACAGCCCCAAAGCATGATGTTTCCACCCCAATGCTTCACAGTAGGTATGTTGTTCTTTGCATGCAACTCAGCATTCTTTGTCCTCCAAACACGACGAGTTGAGTTTTTACCAAAAAGTTATATTTTGGTTTCATCTGACCATATGACATTCTCCCAATCTTCTTCTGGATCATCCAAATGCTCTCTAGCAAACTTCCGACGGGCCTGGACATGTACTGGCTTAAGCAGGGGGACACGTCTGGCACTGCAGGATTTGAGTCCCTGGCGGCATAGTGTGTTACTGATGGTAGGCTTTGTTATTTTGGTCCCAGCTCTCTGCAGGTCATTCACTAGGTCCCCCCGTGTGGTTCTGGGATTTTTGCTCACTGCTCTTGTGATCATTTTGACCCCACATGGTGAGATCTTGCGTGGAGCCCCAGATCGAGGGAGATTATCAGTGGTCTTGTATGTCTTCCATTTCCTAATAATTGCTCCCACAGTTGATTTCTTCAAACCAAGCTGCTTACCTATTGCAGATTCAGTCTTCCCAGCCTGGTGCAGGTCTACAATTTTGTTTCTGGTGTCCTTTGACAGCTCTTTGGTCTTGGCCATAGTGGTGTTTGGAGTGTGACTGTTTGAGGTTGTGGACAGGTGTCTTTTATACTGATAACAAGTTCAAACAGGTGCCATTAATACAGGTAACGAGTGGAGGACAGAGGAGCCTCTTAAAGAAGAAGTTACAGGTCTGTGAGAGCCAGAAATCTTGCTTGTTTGTAGGTGACCAAATACTTATTTTCCACCATAATTTGCAAATAAATTCATTAAAAATCCTGCAATGTGATTTTCTGGATTTTTTTTACCTCATTTTGTCTGTCATAGTTGAAGTGTACCTATGATGAAAATTACAGGCCTCTCATCTTTTTAAGTGGGAGAACTTGCACAATTGGTGGCTGACTAAATACTTTTTTGCCCCACTGTATATATATATATATATTTTTTTTTTTTTGGGGGGTATTTTACCCCCTTTTTCCCCCCAATTTTGTCTCATTGCTGCAACTTCCCAACGGGCTCGGGAGAGGCGACAGTCGAGCCATTCGTCCACATGACCCACCAAACCACGCTTCTTAACACCCGCCCGTGTAACCTGGAAACCAGCTGCACCATTGTGTTGGAGGAAACACCGTTCAACTAACAACCAGAAGTCAGCCTGCAGGCACCTAGCCTGCCACAAGGAGTCGCTAGAGCACGATGAGCCAAGTAAAGCCCCCCCGGCTAAACCCTCCCCTAACCCGGACAACGCTCGGCCAATTGTGCACCCTATCTGTAGTGACACCTCAAGCACTGCGATGCATTGCCTTAGACCGCTGTGCCACTCGGGAGGCTGAGTGAGGGTACATTTTATACAAACACGGTATTTATATTGGCATTATAAAAACTAGATTTATACAGATTACAATAAATAAAGGGAAGGAGAAGGACTGTTAAAAAAACACTAGATGAGACAGACAAGAGGAGCACAGTTGACATGACTCATTGTAATCTAAAATTGTGTGACAAAATGACAGCAAAATAATAATGCCATGCTACTTTGAACCTTGTTCTCTTTTCAACATTAAAATGTGTAACATCATTGATGTTGCCTGCCTAAGAAAGGGTTTAATTTGTGTTAAGTGTTGCATTCATCAATTGTTTTCATGCTTTGATACATGCTGAATATCTTGCATTCCATTAACAGTGAACATAATTCAGCGAGAAAGAGAGCGAGCGAGAGAGCGAGAGAGGGAGAGAGCGAGAGAGGGAGAGGGAGAGAGGGAGAGAGCGAGAGAACGAGAGAGGGAGAGAGCAAGAGAGGAGAAAGCGAGAGAGCGAGAGAGCGCATGTGTGATGCATCTGTACATCAGCAACTTTCTCTGGGAGAAACATAGAGGAACGTTGGGGATGAGGATGTTTAAGGCCACGTGGGTGTTCACTGATGTTAATTAGCCACAGAGGGCAGAGAGACTAGACGCTGGGTCCCCATGATGATGTCTTCTGTTTGTTTCTCTGCTCCACTGGGGTGAACCTTCCGGTGGTACACAGGTTGGCTCAGGGACCCCTATCACCAACAACAAATCCCCCAAAACACCCAAACAGTCTCAAACACAAGACCAGACCCCTCCTGTATTTTACTACCTTTCAACTATAAACTAAATTACGAAGTCTCCCGGCTGCACATACAGTATCCCTCCTGCCGCCCCATCACCCCTCTCCCTCTAGAAGCAGCCCCTTGCAGTGGTAGAACACCCTCAATGGGCCTCCGGGCCTGCTAAACAACCAGTGACTCCCACTCCCTCTACCCATGCTCAGTGAGCTGCCTCCCTCTCCCCATGCTCAGCCCAGGCTCTACCCATGCTCAGCCCAGGCTCTACCCATGCTCAGCGAGCTGCCTCCCACTCCCCATGCTCAGCCCAGGCTCTACCCATGCTCAGCGAGCTGCCTCCCTCTCCCCATGCTCAGCCCAGGCTCTACCCATGCTCAGCGAGCTGCCTCCCTCTCCCCATGCTCAGCCCAGGCTCTACCCATGCTCAGCCCAGGCTCTACCCATGCTCAGCGAGCTGCCTCCCTCTCCCCATGCTCAGCCCAGGCTCTACCCATGCTCAGCGAGCTGCCTCCCTCTCCCATGCTCAGCCCAGGCTCTACCCATCTCAGCCCAGCTCTACCCAGCTGCTCCCTCTCCCATGCTCAGCCCAGGCTCTACCCATGCTCAGCCCAGCTGCCTCCCTCTCCCCATGCTCAGCCCAGGCTCTACCCATGCTCAGCCCAGCTGCCCCCTCTCCCCATGCTCAGCCCAGGCTCTACCCATGCTCAGCCTGCCTCCCTCTAGCTGCCCAGGCTCTACCCATGCTCAGCCCATGCTCAGCCCATGCTCTACCCATGCTCAGCGAGCTGCCTCCCTCTCCCCATGCTCAGCCCAGGCTCTACCCATGCTCAGCCCAAGCTCTACCCATGCTCAGCCCAGGCTCTACCCATGCTCAGCCCAGGCTCTACCCATGCTCAGTGAGCTGCCTCCCTCTCCCCATGCTCAGCCCAGGCTCTACCCATGCTCAGCCCAGGCTCTACCCATGCTCAGCCCAAGCTCTACCCCCCATGCTCAGCCCAAGCTCTACCCATGCTCAGCCCAGGCTCTACCCATGCTCAGCGAGCTGCCTCCCTCTCCCCATGCTCAGCCCAGGCTCTACCCATGCTTATACCAGAATAGCGAACTACTACTCTACTGCCACATCCATGTCTGAAACATGATATCTTGGGACCAGTTCCCTGGACCCAGATTAATAAGCTCTCAGGCTAAACAGTATGATTACATTCTCCCTTCTTCCTTAAAGTAACAGGATGGTTAGAATGTTATCCCCCATCTGGCGATACATCATGCATCTACCACTCAAACGTGTACTCCAGTTCTCATAGACACAAACGCTTTGGAAGCCCATGGAAAACACACACATGAGCACATAACACACTCTGGCTGTCCCCCCTAGAGACAGAGACTCTCTGTAAATAGGAACACCAAGCACTAAAAATATTGGCGGACGACACCACTTAATGCCCAGACAGAGTACCGCATGCTGTTTGATCTGGACTCCATGGTGAATGGGGGTCCTCTGACTGTAAATATTCAATGTATGAAGTGCTAATGGCCACAGCAAGACTGACATTAGCCACACTGACTAATGGCCACAGCAAGACTGACATTAGCCACACTGACTAATGGCCACAAAGTCATTGACCGTTTTGGAACCACATTGATAAACGTGGCGTTTGACGTCATTGAACACAGTATCTGAAATGTCACTGCAGGCCATCCAGCTTGTCACACTGGATATTAATATTAATGGATGATATTAATAAAGCTTCAATAGTCAGCACGCAAACACAACATACCTTCCAGGGACATGAAAGAATGGCCAGATTTAAGAGACATTTTAATGTAGATCATTGGAAATATTTTCCTATGGTTTGTTCTTCATGGAATTGAAAAGATTCTTCACCATTGTCTGTCTCCGGAGGAATCCACTCACAGATTATATTTCCAATTGGTTTCAACAGAAAAGGGTCAAATCCCTTCCAATTTCTGGTCGGTCAAAGTCTTTCAATAGAAATGAAACATTCAATGAAAAGGCCTAGTAAATTGGAAAAATATTATTACATCTCTTAAAGAGGCAATCTGCAGTTGCTACATCAATCTTTGGACTTACAAATGAATGATATTCACTTATTGATTATTGAAGAATAGAACTTATAAATGCTTGATGAGCTTAGTTCAACTGTCATACCCCATCAGAACCCATGATATACCCTGATATACCCTTATTTTACTCCAATGTGTGTAAACAATGTAAATGTTAACAAACACAATATAGCATTAAAACATGGTTAAAACTATCATTTTGATATCATGGATGGTCAGTCCTTGCATCCATAGCTCTGTCTATGCAACAGCGCCTCTTCAACCTCAGGAGGCTGAAGAAATTTGTCTTGTCACCCAAAACCCTGACCAACTTTTACAGATGCACAATCGAGAGCATCCTGTTGGGCTGGTACGGCAACTGCACCGCCCCCAACACAAGGCTCTCCAGAGGGTGGTCTGCACAACGCATCAACGGGGCAAACTACCTGCCCTCCATGACACCTACAGCACCCGCTGTCACAGGAACGCCAAAAAGATCAAGGACAACAACCACCAAAGCCACTGTCTGTTCAAACCGCTACCATCCAGAAGGCGAGGTCAGTACAGGTGCAAAGCTGTACAAAGCTGTATCAAAGCTGGGACCGAGATACTGAAAAACAGCTTCTATCTCAAGGCCATCAAACTGCTAAACAGCAATCACTAACTCAGAGAGGCTGCTGCCTACATTGAGACCCAATCACTGGACTCTTTTATAAATGGATCACTAATCACTTTAAACAATGGCATTTTAAATAGTGCCAGTTTAATAATGTTTTACATACCTTAGATTACTCATATCACATGTATGTACTGTATTTTATACCATCTACAGCACCATGTCTATGGCACTGGGCCATCTCTCATCCATATACTTATAGGTACATATACTCATTCATCCCTTTAGATTTGTGTGTATTAGGTACTTGTTGGGGAATTGTTAAATTACTTGTTAGATGTGTGTGTATTAGGTACTTGTTGGGGAATTGTTAAATTACTTGTTAGATGTGTGTGTATTAGGTACTTGTTGGGGAATTGTTAAATTACTTGTTAGATGTGTGTGTATTAGGTACTTGTTGGGGAATTGTTAAATTACTTGTTAGATGTGTGTGTATTAGGTACTTGTTGGGGTTAAATTACTTGTTAAATTACTTGTTAAATTACTTGTTAGATGTGTGTGTATTAGGTACTTGTTGGGGAATTGTTAAATTACTTGTTAGATGTGTGTGTATTAGGTATTGTTGGGGAATTGTTAGATTACTTGTTAGATATTACTGCACTGTCGGAACTAGAAGCACAAGCATTTC
This sequence comes from Oncorhynchus gorbuscha, assembly GCF_021184085.1. NCBI lineage: Eukaryota > Metazoa > Chordata > Actinopteri > Salmoniformes > Salmonidae > Oncorhynchus > Oncorhynchus gorbuscha. Next base: position 25,753,015 of record NC_060192.1, read on the forward strand.
ACTACACTCACATTAACATCTGCTAGCCATGTGTATGTGACCAATACATTTTTTTACTTTATTTCTCCAACCCCATCCCTTAGCTTTTTACCGAAACAGGGGCGGGGAGGTGGCTTTGCTATTGTTTCAACTACTGATTGCCACTTTAAAGCATGGTATGGTAGGCAGGGTAGTGTACAGTGTGTGGGGGTCAATACTATAATACTGTATATGCTCTCTCTCTCTCTCTCTCTCTCTCTCTCTCTCTCTCTCTCTCTCTCTCTCTCTCTCTCTCTCTCTCTCTCTCACTCCCTCTCACTCTCTCTCTATTTATTTTTCCCTCTCTCTCTCCCTCTCTCTCTCACTTTCTCTCTCTCTCTCTCTATTTATTATTTCCATCTCTCTCTTGCTCTCTCTCTCTCTCTCCTCTCTCTCTCGCTTTCTCTCTCTCTCTCTCTCTCTCTCTCTCTCTCTCTCTCTCTCTCTCTCTCTCTCTCTCTCTCTCTCTCTCTCTCTCTCTCTCTCTCTCTCTCTATTTATTATTCCCCTCCTCTCTCTCTATCTCCCTCCCTCTCCCTCTCACTCTCTCTCTAATTATTATATCCCTCTCTCTCTCTCTCTCTCTCTCTCTCTCTCTCTCTCTCTCTCTCTCTCTCTCTCTCTCTCTCTCTCTCTCTCTCTCTCTATTTATTATTTCTCTCCTCTCTCTCTCTCTCTTTATTATTTCTCTCTCTCTCTCTCTCTCTCTCTCTCTCTCTCTCTCTCTCTCTCTCTCTCTCTCTCTCTTCTCTTCTTATTCTTCTCTCTCTCTCGCTCTCTCTTTCTCTCTCTCACTCTCTCCCTCCCTCTCCCTCTCTCTCTATTTATTCTTTCTCTCTCTCTCTCTCTCTCTCTCTCTCTCTCTCTCTCTCTCTCTCTCTCTCTCTCTCTCTCTCTCTCTCTCCCTCTCACTCTATTTATTCTTTCCCTCTCTCTCTCTCCTCTCTCTCCCTATGGGGTGGGGAGCTATAAATTAAAGTGGGGAATTACTGCTAACTGTTGGAATAAATTTAAGCGCTTTTGCATCTGTAAACACAGTCTGACTGCGTAATTACTGCACACTCCCACTGAGAGCATCGAAGGAGAGCGAAAGGGATGAGGGAAGAAATGGGAAAGGAGAGAGAGAGAGGAATGAGGGAATAAATGGGAAAGGAGAGAGAGAGGGCGGCGGGCGGAGTACATGGAGGGGGATCTGACTTGGGCTTCGTGAGTCGAGGTTGGATAGTAGATTTATTTACACATTTTGTTTATCTTGTTGTTAAGTGTAAAGGGGAGCAATCTGAATCATTTTGTTGATTTATTTGAGCATGTTTCCAAGGCCTCTGTGCACATGTGTACTCTGCTAAAAGGGAATTCATTCCGTCTTCATTTATATAATAAAGGCACAGATTGGTAATATCAATAATACACACATTAACAATAGCTGCATCACCATGCTTTTGAAAAACAGGGCTGCTACCTTGTGTGTAGGCTTAGCCAGGCATTCATGGATCCCAACAGAGGTAACTGAGCCAATAACATTTTAAAGTATTTATTTTCACTGTGATTGTCCATGTGAAAAAAAACTTTTGGTTTTGGTTCAGTTGATCTTTTCTGCCCTGCAGGTAAAAATAAGAGTTGTAGATAATCAAGCAGGAACCAAATAACTTGAGAATGTTCAATCAGTAATCAAAGGGTGAAGGATTCTTCACATGTCACTCACACTCCAAGGAAAATGATGACAGCCTCTTAAAAAAGATATAGGAACATCAGGCTGACTGGAGGGGGAGATACCATGAAGGCTGGAGGGAGAGATACCATGAAGGCTGGAGGGGGAGATACCATGAAGGCTGGAGGGAGAGATACCATGAAGGCTCGAGGGGGAGATACCATGAAGGCTGGAGGGGGAGATACCATGAAGGCTCGAGGGAGAGATACCATGAAGGCTGGAGGGGGAGATACCATGAAGGCTCGAGGGGGAGATACCATGAAGGCTGGAGGGGGAGATACCATGAAGGCTTGAGGGAAAGATACCATGAAGGCTGGAGGGGGAGATACCATGAAGGCTGGAGGGGGAGATACCATGAAGGCTGGAGGGGGAGATACCATGAAGGCTGGAGGGGGAGATACCATGAAGATGAGTTGATGTAGTATGTGAACAAAAACACGATGGTAAAACATGGTGAGGATGAGGAAAAATGTACACTGCAGTAAGAGCAAGAAGAAAAATCATAGAACTGGACGAGAACAACATAAACACAAGTGGTGATGTTAACACAGTATATCACATGGAAGAGATTAGGGGAAACAGCAAGAGGGTGAGCTGGGGGGTGTAGAGGACGGAGGGGGAAGGAGGGAGAGAGAGGGCAAACATGTTGGAGCTCTTATCAGTGCCGAGTTGATTGAGAGGCTGTGCAGAGTGCTTCAGATAGTGAGAGAGCAGCGGTTGCCTTGGGGATCATTGGCTTCTCTGTGTCACATACACCCCACACCTCCTCTTCACACACACAAGGCGCACGCACACACACGCATACTCACAAACTCACACACACAAGCTTTTTAGCAGGTGCAAACAGGCCCAGCACTAACCAGGTAACAAGGTCTGGAGCCTGTTCATTACAAAACACTATATATCCATTTTCATTCCAAAACCCTATATATAATTTCAATTCCAAAACGCTATATATCCTTTTTCATTCCAAAACACTATATAATTTTAATTCCAAAACCCTATATATCAATTTTCATTACAAAACACTATATATCCATTTTCAGAAATGTTGGTAAATTGGTTTATCTTTTTAAAGAACTTACAAAATAGGTGTGTTTTTCCACTATCTAATCATGGCATGGGGTCATTCAATGAGGGCTCCCGAGTGGCGCAGCAGTCTAAAGTACTGCGTCTCAGTGCAAGAGGCGTCACTACTGTCCCAGGTGGTATCACATCTGGTCGTGATTGGGAGTCCCATATGGCAGTACACAACTGGCCCATCATTATCTGGGTTTGGCCAGTGTAGGCCGTCCTTGTAAATAAGAATTTGCCTGGTTATATAAAACTTTTTTTTTTTAATGGTTTCATTTCAGAGAGACAAATATCATGTTTATTTGCATAACGCTATATATCAGTGTCACTCTCAAAGAAACAAGTATTAAAGTGATAATATGTAACTTGTTGGGCTTCATGACCAAATTATCATAGAAATGTGCATTATAGATCTATAATTCTACCTGAAAGCAAGTCTAATAGCGGTAGATATGTTCTATGTCCTCTATTTCTATGCTTCCCGTTCCCGATAAGTTTTGTTTTTTTGTCTTAAAATACAATATTTTTGGTTATGAAAATATATTTCACAGCGGTTTGATGGTACAATGATTCTCTACACTACATTATCTTATTTTGTCACATAAACTGAAATTAGGTGAACTATTACAGTTTTAGCATCCAGGAAACAGCGGAGTGATTTCTGCATAGTGCAAAGTTAGGGAGAGTGGGATAATTTGAGCCATATTTACATTCAGCATCACTATGTCAAGGGAAATATGATATTCCATCTAACAAAGGTCTGCATACTGTATATTTCAGGATGGTGTGTATCCCTGGAAATAATCTGAATTTTTAAAAGCTTGTCCAAAAAGGTGGTCTCTTGACATGGGTATTGGGTAAATTGAGCCACTGAACCGGGTAAGTTAAGCCACACACACATTTCTGTACTGAATGAAAAATGACCACTACATTTTAAAAACCATGTCTATCTTTATTTCCCAAACACAATTCAACACAATCACAATCACTCTTTTTGTCTTTTCATGATTTTAAGCAATATGCAGAAATCGCTCCACCATTTCCTGGTTGCTAAAATTCTAATAGTTCACCTAATTTCAGTTTAAGTGACATAACAAGCAATGTACATTGTAGGGAATCATTGTAACCAAAAATATTGTTTTTTTAGACTTTCAATGAGAAGGACAGATCTATTACTCACATTTCTATGTGAATTTGGTCGGGTCGCATACAAAGTTACATATTGCAGCTTTAACAACAAACAAACACTTTGTGCTGTTTAAAACACTTCTAACATAGTCCAGACCCTGTTGTTACCTCATATCCCAGGGATAATGCCTTGCATTACTCCTGGGAAGAAAACACTTACATTTGCTCAATTTGCCATTGGTTTAACCATGGGCTCAACTTACCCCAAGGCCATGCCTCAACTTACCCCAAGGCAAACATTTTGACTACATTAGCCCACACAGGCACAAGGATGCACTTTCATGCTAGGTTTAGGACCTCATATTGAAGCTTATAGAGATCCCAATTGATGTATAAAACAATCTTAAAATGAACTACTTGGTTTAGAAACCTAATATTTTGGGCAAAATCGGTTTTTTAGAGCTAACTTATTTACCCGTTTTCCCATGTGGTTTCTTTCTTACCCCACTCTCCCCTACTGCTAGATTTTACACAGTCAAATCTAACAAATAACTACATTTTTAATAAAGAACTTTACAAATGCTTTGTGACATCAATATTTAAAAACACTTTCAAAAAATGAACCAATACAGTAATATGAGATATGTATATAAAACATTTACATTTGACATTTTAGTAATTGAGCAGATGCTCTTATGCAGAGCCACTTACTGTTTGTGCATTGATCTTATGATAGCTAGGTGAGACGACCATATCACAGTCAAATATGCAGTATATACCAACTTTCCATTCCAGCTAAACAATGGATATACAGAATAGTAGAGTTGAAAATATATATATTTTAATACACCTCTAAAATCTATGAATAACAAAATCTGAGAACACACACATGAAGGTACCCCTAAGCAATCATTTCTAGTGAAAAAATAAATGTGAAAAATGTGTGGATATAGCCTTTTGGAAATAATCTCTTCATATACAGACATATTAAGCACCTTTCTACATTTCAATTGGCTGAATAGTTCTACGTGCTGACATGTCTTACTGACTTTTCCTGATGTTTTATCACAACTTCACTTTGGCTCTCTGACACACTCTCTCTTCTTCCTCCCACTCTACCTTTCATTCCCCAATCCCCTGCCTCTCGCTTCATCAGGCATACTGTATCCCTTGGAAATGATCTCCTCTCTCCTCTCTCAGTCCCTCAATAATTAACACCAAGGTTCTATGCTTGTCTGCTCTCAGCAAAACCCAGGGGGACATGAGAGAGAGAGAGAGAGAGAGAGAGAGAGAGAGAGAGAGAGAGAGAGAGAGAGAGAGAGAGAGAGAGAGAGAGAGAGAGAGAGAGAGAGAGAGAGAGGGAAGAAGAGAGAGAGAGAGAGAGAGAGAGAGAGAGAGAGAGAGAGAGAGAGAGAGAGAGAGAGAGAGAGAGAGAGAGAGAGAGAGAGAGAGAGAGAGAGAGAGAGAGAGAGAGAGAGAGAGAACAAGAGAGAGGGAATGAGAGAGAGAGAGGGAACAAGAGAGGGAACGAGAGAGAGAGAAGGAGAGAGAGAAAGGGAACAAGAGAGGGAACAAGAGAAAGAGAGAACAAGAGAGAGAGAACGAGAGAGAGAGAGGGAACGAGGGAGAGAGGGAACAAGAGAAAGAGGGAACAAGAGAGAGGAGAGAGAGAGAGAGAGAGAGAGAGAGAGAGAGAGAGAGGGAGACAAGGAAAGAGGGATGTAGGGATGTTGCACATTTCACTCCTACTCCAGGTACATGTGCAGCAACCATCAAAGCATTACTGAAACTAGTACTGTTGATTAAGTACATACTCCATCAATAGAAACATCAGTTAAAATTCTGATCACTTTCCCTCTGAACAGAGAATACTCATTCTGTCTCCATCAGTGATAGATATATGGCGCTGGTAGAACTGCATGTTACTAGAGAGCCTGTACTGCCTGTGATTGTGACATAATTACAAAATTTCCGAGACTCTACAACAGTCTGGGTTACAAATGGAAAAATACATCTATACTTACTTGTATTCTATATTCAATTGGCTGCAGTAACACCTGGAACTGAAACAAAACTCTCTATGAAAAATATGGCCACAGCTACTGACAAAGACCATCGCAAACATTGAAATAGTGTCCCTGTCACAGGTGATAAATTGAGCTTGCAGTACAAAATCACACAGGTACTGCCTCCCAGATATCAGTCCTAAAAAAGAGCAGCATGCTCTTAGATGCCTCTTCAATGAGTTGCCCTGCTATCTTGCTGGCACACTGCAGAGCACCACACAGCTCTCCCCAGAGAGGCCATCATGCCAGTGTACATGACTCCCACCACTGGGCCCCAAAGATAAACTCCCAGCAGAAAAATCAAACAAATGCATCTGCCAATGCAACAGTGTCTCCGCAGTAGCCGAATGTGGCATGCTGTTAGGCAAGCACAATAAATATTAAAGAAGTGGAAAAATGATTTGTCTAGAGGCAGTTTGTTTGAAATGGTTTGTTGATCTATTGGCAAAATTAACTTGACAGACTAAGAGAAATATAAGCGAGAAGGTCAAAGCGAAACAGAAGCAAGGGAGGTGGTGGAGGAGGAGGAGAGTGAGACTTTTGATGATTAGGTATTAGCAGTGCAGATATATCACTGGTATTGATCAGTGCACAGCCAGGCTCTTAACAGCCCCCCCCCCCCCCCACCCCCACCCCCCCACACACACACACTAGCGCAACACCCCAAAGTGAACTGAGTCAACACTCAGATATAAATTAATATTTACATAGTGGTACACTTCACACCATAAATTACAATTGCATGACACGCAAAGGAAGTTGCTGATGCACAGATGCATCACTCATGCTCTCTCTCTATTTCTCTCTCTCTTTCTCTTCTCTCTCTCTCTATTTCTCTCTCTCTTTCTCTCTCTCTCTCTCTCTCTCTCTCTCTCTCTCTCTCTCTCTCTCTCTCTCTCTCTCTCTCTCTCTCTCTCATACATACAAATATTGTGAAACCACAAAACACATCTACAAATAGAGCTGTTGTTGAAAGGAGGCTCACTCACAGTGTATGTGTTCATTCATTGCTAATGCACATTTATATAGCCAGGCATCTGGGTTTTCCCTATCAGACACACCATCACCCTTGCACCTCCGACAGAGCCATTTGTAGATACCGCCAGTACGCATGCTAAAGGAACAGGATAACATGGAAGAGTGTAGGGGGAGAGAGCAGAGCAAACCACACAGTAAATGTGGCATATATGAAGACAGCTCATGCATCATTGATCACACTTGCACTAATTTACAGTGTTCATGCAGAGGTTGATATTCACTGTCATCAACCCTAGATGTACAACTGACTTCCCCTTTCCTTTCCTGCTGTCTTTACAGCGTGTCCTTTAGAAATGTCACCTCAGTGTCCTAACCACGGTCATTAAAGGTCCCTGGACAGGGAGGAACGGTGTTACAGTAATCAAGAAACCCTGGCCAGCCCTGTAATTGCCGTACCTTTGCCAGCCAATCAGCGACTAGTGTATCTGGTGCTCTGATTGGATGCCCAGCCTCTGTAGCCCACCACCCCCATGGTGAACACTTCCCAAATCACAACCCCAGATGAGGAGATGTAGAGTGGGATACACGGAAGAGATGGAAATAAACGGACGGACGTCATCCTTTATCTACTGTCATCCTTTTGATGTGGTCTTTGCATGGCCACCGTGTCCACTATGGACCCTTTGTATGGAAATTAACAACAGTAACCAAGGCAGCAGAGAGAATAAAGAGAGATTATACACAGATGGTTACTTCCATATAACATCATCCGGCATTATCACTATCATTATTACAGTGTCTGTGGAATAATAATGATCGTAATTTGTATTTGGCTATGAAGTTATGCTCATGTATAGTTCAAAAAGCCCACGTGGAGACCTACAGATGTAAGATCTTAATTTGACCTATACTGTCACAGCAAAATAATCCTGCAGCGACAGGATTTGAACGTTTACTCTATAATGTTGCTTGATTGGTGGTTAGGCTATCGGCTGGTCAAAAGTAGGCTACATGAAAAGTGCAATACTCTTAATAAAGCCATGTGTTAGTGTGGGATTTCAGTGACTTTTTGTAAATCAAGAAGCTCATCTGCATTTCCTGCTGTGCAGGAACATTTTCAGCAACAAAAGAGTGATCAAATTATGATCCTACATCTGTGCAATATGAGGTTTGCTGAGATTCAAAACTACATGAGTCCAAAGACTAGGCTGGGGCAGCAGGTAGCCTTATCGTTAGGAGTGTTGGCCCAGTAACTGAAAGGTTTCTGGTTTGAATCCCAGAGCCGACTAGCTGAAAAAATGTTGATGTGCCCTTGAGCAATGCGCTTAACACTGATTGCTACTCTAAGTCGCTCTGGATAAGTGTCTGCTAAATGACTAAAATGTAGGCTTCGGTTTGAGTTGTGAATCCTTATTACAATGATAGGCAGGCTACTTTGTGTGTGTGTGTGTGTGTGTGTGTGTGTGTGTGTGTGTGTGTGTGTGTGTGTGTGTGTGTGTGTGTGTGTGTGTGTGTGTGTGTGTGTGTGTGTGTGTGTGTGTGTGTGTGTGTGTGTGTGTGTGTGTGTGTGTGTGTGTGTGTGTGTGTGTGTGTGTGTGTGCGTGCGTGCGTGTGTGTGTATGCAAAAAAGATGGGGGGAGTGTGATAGAGAGGAGGAGGGAGCACAGGCACAGTTGAAAAATATTGGGGATCGGGGGTAGCCATGGCAATGGCAAGGCCCAAAGGCTAGTTACTGAAGCCAAGTTAATTATGGAGAGGAGGGAGATGGCTTTATTTGTCTCTGGTGGCACCTCTCTCTCTCTCCCTTTAGTCTGCCACTGCAATATTGACAAGTGGCAAAAAGGTTTTTTAAAATGTAATGATTGAAAGAGAGATAAATAGAAAGAGATGTACAGACTGAGTGAGAGGAAGAGACGGGAAGATGATGTAATGACGGCTTGGAAAGGATGTGTTGAGATGCTGCAGTTTTCCTGGATATGGAAGCCTGTCTCACAGCATCGACTAAGGGTCTGAATGTACTCAACAGTGTTTTTCTGGATATAGAAGCCTGTCTCACAGCATCGACTAAGGGTCTGAATGTACTCAACAGTGTTTTTCTGGATATAGAAGCCTGTCTCACAGCATCGACTAAGGTTCTGAATGTACTCAACAGTGTTTTTCTGGATATAGAAGCCTGTCTCACAGCATCGACTAAGGGTCTGAATGTACTCAACAGTGTTTTTCTGGATATAGAAGCCTGTCTCACAGCATCGACTAAGGGTCTGAATGTACTCAACAGTGTTTTTCTGGATATAGAAGCCTGTCTCACAGCATCGACTAAGGGTCTGAATGTACTCAACAGTGTTTTTCTGGATATAGAAGCCTGTCTCACAGCATCGACTAAGGGTCTGAATGTACTCAACAGTGTTTTTCTGGATATAGAAGCCTGTCTCACAGCATCGACTAAGGGTCTGAATGTACTCAACAGTGTTTTTCTGGATATAGAAGCCTGTCTCACAGCATCGACTAATGGTCTGAATGTACTCAACAGTGTTTTCCTGGATATAGAAGCCTGTCTCACAGCATCGACTAAGTGTCTGAATGTACTCAACAGTGTTTTTCTGGATATAGAAGCCTGTCTCACAGCATCGACTAAGGGTCTGAATGTACTCAACAGTGTTTTTCTGGATATAGAAGCCTGTCTCACAGCATCGACTAAGGGTCTGAATGTACTCAACAGTGTTTTTCTGGATATAGAAGCATGTCTCACAGCATCGACTAAGGGTCTGAATGTATTCAACAGTGTTTTCCTGGATATAGAAGCCTGTCTCACAGCATCGACTAAGGGTCTGAATGTACTCAACAGTGTTTTCCTGGATATAGAAGCCTGTCTCACAGCATCGACTAAGGGTCTGAATGTACTCAACAGTGTGCACATTTAGCATTTACATAAGTTAACATTTGCACTGTTACACTGTTATTTTCAGAAAATAAGAAAATTAGCTAAACCATGAAACTGTCTTTATTTACACTTAACTTTACTTAGATGATGCTCAAAACAATTATATTAGATGGTTGTTGTTTAGGCCCCATGTCCCCTCTCCCTCTCGCTCTCCCTCTCTCTCTCTCTCTCTCTCTCTCTCTCTCTCTCCCTCTCCCTCTCCCTCTCGCTCTCCCTCTCTCTCTCTTTCTCTCTCGCTCACTCCCTTGTTTACATGCCCATTGAGACTATTACCAAAATGTTCCTGCTATGATGTAAGATGTACAAGTCCTAGCCTCCTGTTCTTCCATCCATATTTTCCTCCTCCCTCTGCAGTGCTGCTCCCACTCTCAGTTTAATTGCTTGTGATTGTCAATTCCACTCTTTAATTGTTCTGACATAACAGGAGGAAAAACAATGACGTGCCATAGCCAATCTTTATCTCTGTTTCTTCTTCTCTATGCACTCCTGCAGCAAAGAGAAACCAAAAAAATGCAAAAAGTGAGCGAAAGAAAGAGAGGGAGGAAAAGGAGAGAAAGCTGTATTCATATAATCACTCGGGCTGATGTATCTGAATGACTCCCTAGGGGACAACATACTAGGCAAGCTTATGACATACTGTACCTACATACTAACAGTAAGTGCTTGCAGCACATATACAGTTAATCATTCATAAGATATGGGTACAATTTACATGGGTTACATTCAGGCTTGAGGAGATTCTGATTACATGTAATCTTGTAATCAGCAACTTGTAATCAGTTACGTTACCACTAAAAATATTGTAATCGAATTAAAGATACTCTTGAAAAACTAGATGATTCCTTCTTGGATTACTTAAAAAAAACATTATGACACCTTTCGGTTTTCTCAATTATATTAAATTCACTATGAGACCACTATGATGACACACCAAATGACAACCACCTGTCAGAGACCACTATGATGTCAGACCACTATGATGTCAGACCACTATGATAACACACCAAATGCTTTTGGTGGATCTTTTTAGTCTTCATCTAATGCATCTTAAGGAGAAAGTAATCCAAAAGTAACTGAAAGTAATCATATTACGTTACTGAGAGTGCCATTTAAAAAGTTGCGTTACTGATTACAATTTTGGACAGGTAACTAGTAACTGTAATAGATTACATTTAGAGAGGTACCTACCCAACCCTGGTTACATTTGACCTGTAATATATATGGGCATCCAGAGAAGCAGTATAAGTTAACTGTATCACTGTGGTTTACAACATCCAACAACTCAAACACATTTTCAAAGCTTCATAATGGAGGACCACTTAAATGACATTCACTGATACAGTTTCCCAATTGTGACTCTAATTTGTCATGAATGGTTAAAACCAAGTTCCTCATACTTCATTTCAATTGTATGTACCCAGCAGAGCATTCCATCCTACTAACTGTAATTCTATGCATATTAAACCCCCGAAACTGTGTGAGTGTAGTATTGTGAATGTCTGTGCGTTGATCTTGTCATATGTGTTTCATCTCTAAATGTTTTTTATTGCATTTCAATGTTACATTGAAGTGTTGTAATTATTCATGGAATATCTGATGACGTTCTATTATAGGAAATGAGTCATATAGTACAGCAGCAACAGTATGCTATGCAATATGCCCTAAGGACATTTTAGGAATGCTATCTTATCTCCAGACAAATTGCATCAAAATTGCCCTCTCTCAAGTTGAAGGCAGTCACACTGTCTGGGCTGGAGGGAAAGATTGCCTCTGCACCTCATCCAATCACACTGTTTGATAAAATAGAAAACCAGCCCATCTACCGCTGGCAATGTATCAGGTCATAAAACATTAACTTAATTGTAAAAAATGTAATAAAATAAAAAACATTGTTCTGAGCATGTTGCTACCTGTGTGGTTCACAACACACACTTTGCTGTGCAGTCTATTATCAGCCTAAAAACGTCATCCTGTGATATTTATGCATTTATGTCAATAAAGTTTATGTCAATACATTGCAGTCAATGAGAAAAGATGAGTGTCACAGGGTTGAAGCTGACACTGAGTATACCAAACATTAAGATCACCTTCCTAGTGTTGAGTTGCACCCCCCCCACCCCCACCCCCTTTCCCTCAGAACAGCCTCGATTCGTCGGGGGGTGGACTCTACAAGGTGTCGAAAGCATTCCACAGGGATGCTGGTGGCCCATGTTAACTCCATTGCTTACCACAGTTGGGTCAAGTTGGATGGATGTCTTTTGGGTGGAGGACTATTCTTGATACACACAGGAGACTGTTGAGTGTGAAAAACACAGCAGCATTGCAGTTCTTGACACAAACCAGTGCGCTTGGCACCTGCTACCAAACCTTGTTCAAAGGCCC
>NC_060192.1:25767809-25770309 GCF_021184085.1 Oncorhynchus gorbuscha
TAGACAGAAGGTACTAAGGTTCACAATAGTAGGTTTTGGTAGACAGAAGGTACTAAGGTTCACAATAGTAGGTTTTGGTAGACAGAAGGTACTAAGGTTCACAATAGTAGGTTTTAGTAGGTTTTGGTAGACAGAAGGTACTAAGGTACACAATAGTAGGTTTTGGTAGACAGAAGGTTTTAGTAGGTTTTGGTAGACAGAAGGTACTAAGGCAAGACAGAAGGTACTAAGGTACACAATAGTAGGTTTTGGTAGACAGAAGGTACTAAGGTTCACAATAGTAGGTTTTGGTAGACAGAAGGTACTAAGTACACAAGGGTTTTGGTAGACAGAAGGCAAGGCAATAGTAGGTTTTGGTAGACAGAAGGTAAGGTACTAAGGGTAGACAAAAGTAGGTTTTGGTGAGACAGAAGGTACTAAGGCAATAGTAGGTTTTGAAAGATAGACAGAGATAAAAGGTAGGCTAAGGTTCACAATAGTAGGTTTTGACAGACAGACAGACAGAAGGTACTAAGGTTCACAATAGTAGGTTTTGGTAGACAGAAGGACACTAAGGCAATAGTAGGTTTTGGACAGACAGAAGGTACTAAGGCAGACATAGTAGGACACCTGGTAGACAGAAGGTACTAAGTTTCACAATAGTAGGTTTTGGTAGACAGAAGGTACTAAGGTTCACAATAGTAGGTTTTGGTAGACAGAAGGTACTAAGGTTCACAATAGTAGGTTTTGGTAGACAGAAGGTACTAAGGTTCACAATAGTAGGTTTTGGTAGACAGAAGGTACTAAGGTTCACAATAGTAGGTTTTGGTAGACAGAAGGTACTAAGGCAATAGTAGGTTTTGGTAGACAGAAGGTACTAAGGTTCACAATAGTAGGTTTTGGTAGACAGAAGGTACTAAGGTTCACAATAGTAGGTTTTGGTAGACAGAAGGTACTAAGGCAATAGTAGGTTTTGGTAGACAGAAGGTACTAAGGTTCACAATAGTAGGTTTTGGTAGACAGAAGGTACTAAGGTTTCACAATAGTAGGTTTTGGTAGACAGAAGGTACTAAGGCAATAGTAGGTTTTGGTAGACAGAAGGTACTAAGGCAATAGTAGGTTTTGGTAGACAGAAGGTACTAAGGTTCACAATAGTAGGTTTTGGTAGACAGAAGGTACTAAGGCAATAGTAGGTTTTGGTAGACAGAAGGTTTTCACAATAGTAGGTTTTGGTAGACAGAAGGTACTAAGGTAGGTTTTGGTAGAGAGAAGGCAAGGCAATAGTAGGTTTTGGTATACTAAGGTTTAGTAGATTTTGGTAGACAAAAATCATTTTTTAACCCGGATGATTGATAAATAAGCGATCATAGCAGAAGGTACATGTTTTGTATACTCAGTGTATAAACTCATAGAAAGATAGACAGAGATAAATATATATATATATATACAAACAGGCAGGCAGGCAGGCAGTAGGTTTTGACAGACAGACAGACAGACAGACACAGACAGACAGACAGACAGACAGACAGACAGACAGACAGACAGACAGACAGACAGACAGACAGACAGACAGACAGACAGACAGACAGACAGACAGACAGACAGACAGACAGATAGATAGGTTTTGGTAGACAGAAGGTTCTAAGGTTCATAATAGTAGGTTTTGGTAGACAGAAGGTACTAAGGCAATAGTAGGTTTTGGTAGACAGAAGGTACTAAGGTTCACAATAGTAGGTTTTGTTAGACAGAAGGTACTAAGGCAATAGTAGGTTTTGGTAGACAGAAGGTACTAAGGTTCACAATAGTAGGTTTTGGTAGACAGAAGGTACTAAGGTTCACAATAGTAGGTTTTGGTAGACAGAAGGTACTAAGGTTCACAATAGTAGGTTTTGTTAGACAGAAGGTACTAAGGTACACAATAGTAGGTTTTGGTAGACAGAAGGTACTAAGGTTCACAATAGTAGGTTTTGGTTGACAGAAGGTACTAAGGTTCACAATAGTAGGTTTTGGTAGACAGAAGGTACTAAGGTACACAATAGTAGGTTTTGGTAGACAGAAGGTACTAAGGTACACAATAGTAGGTTTTGGTAGACAGAAGGTACTAAGGTTCACAATAGTAGGTTTTGGTAGACAGAAGGTACTAAGGTTCACAATAGTAGGTTTTGGTAGACAGAAGGTACTAAGGTACACAATAGTAGGTTTTGGTAGACAGAAGGTACTAAGGTTCACAATAGTAGGTTTTGGTAGACAGAAGGTACTAAGGTACACAATAGTAGGTTTTGGTAGACAGAAGGTACTAAGGTTCACAATAGTAGGTTTTGGTAGACAGAAGGTACTAAGGTTCACAATAGTAGGTTTTGGTAGACAGAAGGTACTAAGGTTCACAATAGTAGGTTTTGTTAGACAGAAGGTACTAAGGCAATAGTAGGTTTTGGTAGACAGAAGGTACTAAGGTACACAATAGTAGGTTTTGGTAGACAGAAGGTGCTAAGGCAATAGTAGGTTTTGGTAGACAGAAGGT